>NW_015117521.1:0-313 GCF_001443285.1 Poecilia latipinna
CTTTAATGTTTTATTGTGTCTTCTTTCACTGTCAGCAACAGGTTTCTCATCACTACAGCTAACATTAAGCTGCAGTCTGTCTAGGCCTTTTGGTTTGTCTTTCATCAGATTTACAAGCTTCATCTTGGCGTTCCCGCATCGCAGCGACGGTCCAGCCCATATCAGAAATACATTTTATGTTTGATCTGTTTTATTAAGCAAAACAGCAACAAGATATTCATGTTGTTTAACATGAAATAAGGTTTCCATTTAAATAACTTGCTGTTTCTATGACTTTTGGATAATTCAAGGTTCAAACTATTAAATCTGCAAA
>NW_015117521.1:6026-7627 GCF_001443285.1 Poecilia latipinna
TAAATAAAATTACCTTAACTTACCTCTTCCATAGTTTTAAATTAATTTAGGCTTTGGCCAGCAAGGATACTATTGATTACAAATTAAAGTGACTTTTCTTGTTAGATATCAGGCACTGAGACATTTGTACACAGGTGACATTAACTTTCTAATGACCTTTCCAGCTTTCCAAAGACGGCCAGGATTAGAATGAGAGTCTTCAGTTTTCTTCTTGAACATTATGATGGTTCAACGCTCCCATCATATCTATACCTGCATAATTGTTTGAACAGATGAACGCGGCTCTTTCAAGTAGCAGTTAGTTGTTCCCAAGGATGAACCAGACTTATGCAGCTGCACATTTCTCTTCCTGATACTTTGACTGATTTCTTCAGAACTTCTCATCGCGTCAAACAAGAAAACTTTGTGTTTTAGATGTGGCCTTTAAATAAATTCACAGGTGCGGCTCCAGTTAACTCAAATGTGTCGTCAGTCAATCAACCTGAAGTTTGTGGAAGGAAATGTTTGACCCAAGTAAGAGAAAGTTATCTGTGATACTGACCAAATGTATGTAAACTTTTGAGTAGGAGGAAAGTTACAGAACAATATCTAAAAACTGTTTTTGCCAAGTTTTCTGGCATTTAGCAAATATAAATAACTTTAGATGTGATGATAAAAAAGTCATCTTTTTATTTGTTTTGTGTAAATATCTGGTTCTAACTGTACGTGTTGTTATTCAAAATTGAAAACCACCTCCCCAAATGGTTTTCCTTATGGTGGAATTTTTTATGCAAATTTAAGAAGCAAAAAACCAAACTGTTGAAATGAGTTTTGCATGTGCTGGATCAAAATGAAAAAATTATTCTTATTGCTACCAGACACTTCCTTTTATTTTTTGATCAAAGTCTTTTTATTATTTTTACATAAACCACAAAAAACACTGACGAAGACACACACAGCAGAAATAGACACTTCTGTTTAGTCCCCAAAACAAGATCTTTTCAAGACTGTGTTGAGGATTTTTACCCATCATGTTGCTTGTGCAGTGTTGTAGGCAAGGAAGTTACCATTTTAATAAACTTTGCTGAGGCGAAGCAGCCAGCATACAATGTTACACTTATACACAGAATCAGAGGAGTTTCTGATGATCCAAAACATTAATCTGATTTGTGAAGGAGTTTAGGTGGAAATATGTACAAACTGTTATTTTCTGTTTGATGTCTTTTTAAACAAAACAAGATATTCATGTTGCTTAACATGTAGTAATGTTTTTATGAAGAACTTGCTGTTTCTATAGCATTTGAATTAATCAAGGTTCAAACTAAATCTGCAAAGATAAACAACCAGACAACATGACAAGATGTAATCATGAAACCGTGCTAATAAAAATTTAAAACTGTTTTTCCTGTAAATTCTGATCTTCTTGTTGTTTTACGGATCAAACAGAGTATTTGTGCTTAAATCACTCAAATGTCTTGAAATGGCACATGGCTCACACCTCTGTTTTACTCTCTAACTGCAGCAAAGTGCAGGAAACTGGTTTCATTGGACATTAGATGTATTATTCTGTAAGGATGAATTCACAGGTGCGGCTCCAGTTAACTCAAATGTGTCAGTCAATC
>NW_015117521.1:12909-16857 GCF_001443285.1 Poecilia latipinna
TTTGATGGTGTAGAATCACAATCTCTCAATGAGACACACTACCCTGTCTGCAAAATTTATGTAATTTCAGACTTGCCGTTTAGAACCGTCATTCATGCAGTTATAGAAACTTGATGCCCATTCAGACGCTAACTACCGAGTTAAAAATAGTTCACTTTTGATTTTGGTTTAAAAAATAATAGCCAATTAAATTGTAACTTAATTTTAATAGAGGTTTAAATGCAGCTGTCAAAATGTGAAATCTCACCGTTCTACCTGCTCTTTCGTGTTATGACATTAAGGTAGAAAAAGTAACCGGTGCATTTTCAGCACCACAGAAGTGTGAACAGCGACCACGAAAGAACAGCTAGAGAACCGCTGTCTTTCATTATATCATAATTTCCCACAAAAAAAAACACAGAGACGTCTACTCCTCTTTGTAGAAAAAGATCACATCCATTTATGGGTGTGCGCTTGTTATGCATTATTTCCATTTTCAGTAGAAAGTTGATGTGATGCACCTACGTCACAAAATTAAGTGTGCGCCTGACATTCAAGTGTTGTACGAACAGAACTAGACAGTGAATGAAACAAATAACCAGTGGCACCTCGACCACATACCATTAATGCTGATTTTAATGTTCTTGCCTTTCAGACTTCCTTCCTCACGTCATATCTTATTCATCATATTAAATTTGATTCAACTAACTCACCTGTATGAGTCCCATACAGCAAAACTGCTGAATGTTTTTGTCCAAAAATCCACCATCAAAGAATCCATTGTCTCTGATGTCAGCAAACAAGGACAGCCAGAACTCCATTCGCAGAAAGCGCCACCAATATACTGACACTTGTTAATACCGTCTGCTCCATTCGTAGGTTCTAGAACCTGCCTCAAAGTTTTGCGAGGGTTTGTCTAAAAATATAAAAAGATATATCAGAAGTAATTTCCAAAAATATTCACATGTTGTGTAGAATTTCTGCACCCAGTCTAGTGTTTAGTTCCGTGTGTAGTTTAAGATGGAGCAGCTTAGCCCAAACTGTTTCATTTTACTAATTTAAACTGTCACATGTACCATTTAGCTTTGACCCCAAGATTATGTGCTTCTTGGTGCCAGATAAAAGGTCTGTGTGGCTGCTGGTCCTTCGCTTACGGCCATACCACCCTGAACACGCCCGATCTCGTCTGATCTCGGAAGCTAAGCAGGGTCGGGCCTGGTCAGTACTTGGATGGGAGACCGCCTGGGAATACCAGGTGCTGTAAGCTTTTGCTGGCTCTTTCATTAATTTATCTGTTGTGAAAGACGACACTGAAGCAAAATGTGCCAGGAGGATGAAGAAATGTACAAGCTTTTGTTTCGTGCTTCTGAACTAAAAAGTGCCAAAGTGCAGGTGGTTAGTGCCCCCTGGTGGTAACAAAAGCTTACAGCACCTTCCTTGTTTACTTTTTTCACATTGATTTAGATGTGAACTGTTTTGTATTTGATATTTTTTCCTTTTCTTTGACATGTGAATTTTATTATTTATTTCTCAGTTCCTGGTGACTCAGAGCCATCTGCACCTTCCCAGCCTGGATTGAGTAAAAACTTGGCCTCGCTTCTGCTACAACTGGCAGTCAACACTGGCCCTCACCTGGGGCCAGACGACTATAGTTTTACTGTAAACACCCTCCCTCATCTGCGAGGAGAAAAGTCCTGAGCCAAACGATGCGGCTGTTAATGTCAATTAAATATTTGGAAGTGAGGCCAACACAGACTGCACGGTTTTCTTCACTTCCACTGCTGCAGCAGCTAAAACCACAGACAGATCATGGTTAAAAAACAATGCACAAAATCGATGTTATTGTTACACGCACCAGGACTGGTGTCAGTGTTACAGATGCTGATTTTCCTGTAAACAGGATAGAACAAGTAGGAGTGATGAGGCAGAACCAAATCTGAGCTTCACAAATCCTCCTGGAATCTCTTCTGATTTATTACACATTTCCACCATATCTGATCTTTATTCAAAATAATCATTGTGTCCATGTTATTTTTGTTGCCATTCTAGACAATATACCTATGTCACACACGCAAGTCTCAGAATAACCCCCATTTGTTACCCCATATGCTACTGCATAAACAATATACAATGTGTTTGTATTTGTTTTCTGTACACTAATATTTCATCAGTGCTCAACGGGAATCCACTTAATTTGTTTGTTTTGCAGTGATTTGTGCAAAAGTATTTCCCCACCTGCATACAAATGAGATGTTTGTTAGCAGTTGCCCAGTGAGTGTCCACTGCCTGCGCTGACTTGAACAGTTATTCATACTGGATAGAGGATCCACAAGATTTTATTTATAAGTTAGAATAGAAATACTTCATGATAAAATTATTCAAATAAATTTATATCTGTATGTACATTGATATGGGATTAATATTTGCTTTGAGATCTGTTTTTTGGCATCTTGAAATCTACTTTGATAGAGATCTTAATAGGTGTCTTACAGAATCCGATAGTCTTTGGCAAAGATTTGTAGTACTTTAAGTTTATAGCATTGTTTATTTCCTGGTTCGGTAAAGGGATCCTAAAAAGCCACGTTCACAGAAACATCTGCCTCTCCCAGCTGCCGGCTTCCCTTCTTGAGAAAAAATATACAAGTTGGCATATTTTCCCGTCTTGTTTTACAAACTGTATGTGTCATTAGCAGGTGAAGTTATATTGTTGGCTTTACCATGTGATAAACGCAAAACGTATCCCCTAAATTGTTTATTGCAGAGATAGATCATATTTTATTTACCTCTGAATGAACTGGACTGGTTCTAAACAGGAATAGTTTATTTTGTGACAAACTCCATTAAGGTGCCGAGCCCTTTATGTTCAAACATGTTAAACCTGCAGCCGTGTGCTTGTGAGCAGATAAAACAGGGTAAAGACAAAGAGTCCTTTTGTCCATAACAGAGTGTAACTTCTTGTAACATTTCTTGTCTATAAAAATCACTTCTAAAAATGCTATGTAGTTGCATTTTACAAAGTACATAGTTTCTTTTACAAAGGACATTTAGTTACATTAGACTTTTTGTTTTTCATATTTTGGCATCAGGGTTATTTTACTTTTTTTTTTATATATATATTAATGCATGTCCTTAACTTAAACTTTGTTAGCATATTAGCTCCACTTTACACCAAACTAACTTTAAGCCACATAAAACAGATGGTTTTTTTATTAGCAGATGAATATATAATCACGTCTCTAATTAGTCAAATCTCAGACTGTTACTCGTCGGTTCGTCTCGTTACCCATATAAACACAAGGAAATGACTTTTGGATAGCTGCCCACAAAACAATGTATTTTGTCCTGGTTTGCAGACGGCAAACTGAAGCCATTTATAAATATATTTACAAGCTGCCTGTTATGTAAGCTAAAAACATGAAGTAATACAGCAGCCTAATGAAAGCCGGGTATAAAATAAATAAAACTTACCGTAACAGGTAGGACGTATTTATAGGAAATCTGCTGAGTAAGCAGTTTGTGACGAGGTATCGATATGCGCATTACCACAAGGTAGGACGGATTTATGGGTAGCACAGATAAACAGAACACCAGCAGACAAGTTGAAGGGTAAAAAAGGTACAAAAATTTCCAATTCTGTTTTCTTGCAGCTATGAAGTATATTTCACCACACACACCAACACACACACCATACTACACACATGCACACGTGCACAAACACAAACCCACTTTCTTGCTACTCTATTTTCTTCAATAGGAAACTGTGAGAAAGCAGGAGTTCATACAAGTTCTGACAGGAACCTTTTCTGTTCCTGTGGGCAAACTCCCCCCACACTGAGTGGACACACAGCAGAAGTGGGGGGGGAACATAAACGGGTCAATGTGACCCATTACAGAATACGTGTCTCAATTTCAATTATAAAAATCACCCATTAAAAAATAAAATAAAATGCAAAATGTAATTTTTTTTTT
>NW_015117521.1:22187-22662 GCF_001443285.1 Poecilia latipinna
GTTTAGCTCAGGTGTGTTGGACCAGAGACACATGTAAAGGATGCAGGACACCATCACTGAGGACTGGAGGTGGACACTCCTGTGTCAGTGGATGAAGTCCTTCATGGATTCATTTTATGTTCTGTCATTGTTCTTCATAATTATTTTTTTACATTATCTTGTATTTTTACATTTTATTCTTATTGTGTTTTAGAGGCGATGTTGTTCAGCTGGCAGGAGAAGGAGGAACGACAACCGGCCCCAATAATAAGCGATGTGAGAGAAATATTGAAGTTATGAGAATAAAATCTTTGTTTCTGTTTCTACAGAGAAGGTCAAGTGAAGAACATGTTTATGATTCTCATGTTTCTCTACAGTGAGAAATGCTCCTATTCCATCACATCTTCAGTGTGTCGACATGAAAGTGCTTCAGGTTTCAGACATCCTGCCGGGTGTTGGGTATTTATTATATGCTGCAAGACCGTCCAAGGATATG
>NW_015117522.1:0-6599 GCF_001443285.1 Poecilia latipinna
TGCGCCGGAGCGGCCCATGAGGCGTCTACTCTTATGTTTATGGGTTTCCTCATGTGGTGGGAGAGGTGCCGCTGACCTTTGACCTGACTGTCCACAGCCTTCGATACGCCTACCGGGATGCCGTACGGCACCGTGAACCTGCTGCGAGGTGTCAGTCCCAGCGAGACGCCGGTCACCTGCACCGCCGGCGTGGGAACCTTCATCCTGGAGTTCGCCGCGCTGAGCCGCCTCACCGGAGACCCGACGTTCGAGAGCGCGGCGCGGCGCGCTCTGACCGCCCTGTGGAGCACCAGATCTGACATCGGACTGGTAACCAAACGCAACCAAATCCAAACCAAGAATCAGGAACAGTTTGGACAGACCTGTTTCTGCCCATCCAGGTGGGGAACCACATCGACATCGTGACCAGGAAGTGGGTGGCCCAAGACGCCGGCATCGGCGCCGGCGTCGACTCGTACTTTGAGTATCTGGTGAAAGGAGCCATCATGCTGCAGGACCAGGAGCTTCTCAACATGTTCCGAGGTGAAGCTCCGACAGAAACCAGAACGCTTTTGCTAGTCCACAAGCAGTGGAACTCATTTTTTTGTTTAGCGCTTTAGCTAATGGTTAGCGCTGCTAGCTGCTTAGTTAGGACAGATAGCTTTAGAGTTGGCGCAGCTAGCTTTTTAGTTAGCACAGTTATTTTTTGGTTAGCACAGTTAGCTTTAGCGTTAGCGCTGCCCACCACAGTAGACCCTCACAGTGTCGTGGTGTTTCCTCAGCATACGATCAGGCCATCCAGAACTACACGCGTTTCGATGACTGGTACCTGTGGGTCCAGATGCACAAAGGAAGCGTCACCATGCCGGTGTTCCAGAGCCTGGAGGCCTTCTGGCCCGGCCTGCAGGTACAGCACACCTGGACCGTCAGGTCGGGCGGCGAACCGAGCGTTCATCCAGTCGTCTGTGTTTCAGTCTCTGCTGGGGAACCTGGACAGCGCCGCCAGAACCTTCCAGAACTATTACTCTGTGTGGAGGCAGTTTGGAGGCCTGCCGGAGTTCTACAGCATCACGCAGGGATACACAGTGGACAAGAGAGAGGGGTACCCACTGAGACCAGGTGAGACCCACTGAGACCAGGTGAGACCCACTGAGACCAGGTGAGACCCACTGAGACCAGGCGAGACCCTCTGAGACCAGGCGAGACCCACTGAGACCAGGCGAGACCCACTGAGACCAGGTGAGACCCTCTGAGACCAGGTGAGACCCACTGAGACCAGGTGAGACCCTCTGAGACCAGGTGAGACCCACTGAGACCAGGTGAGACCCTCTCAGATCAGGCGAGACCCTCTGAGAGTGTTAGCATTAGCCAACAGCTCAGTATGGGAGCCGAGAGCAGAGGGGCGACTGCAGCTAACAGTAAAATAAAATATGACTTTATTTCTTACCATCTTCAATGTAGAGCCTTTAAATCACAAAATAAAATCTGAATATTGTTCTAGAAAACTCTGGTTCTGATCTTTAAGTTATGATACTTCCCAAATATTCAATTTCTACATATTTAAAGGTTTTAAAATGGAAAAAAAACAATCAAATTTTAAAGCAACTTAAGTTACAATTTAAATAACACATGACTTGTATTGAGAGCCACTGCAATAAATCAATATTATGAGGAATTTTAGTCAGTGAAGTTACTTATTAAAACTTGTTTTTATTTAGAGCCTTAAGTTTTTTTAAAGGTGTAGCAGAGACTAGATGAATCAAACTCATATCTGAGCAACATTTAAATCTTAGTTTGACTTCTTGGGTCTGAACAGGTTGTTTACTGAGAAAAACACTTTGGTTATTTGTTGGTAGTTCCTAGACATTTTTGATGGTTCAGCTTGAAAACACAAAAATTTAAACCACATTTTACTGTAACTTTGCCCCCCCCCCCCCAAATTGCTCTTAAAAATGTCCCTGTTTCTGGTCCTCCCCAATAATGAACCTTCTTCTGATCCAATTCTGGATTTCTCCTCCGCCAACCATCAGAAAGCTGGACATCTTTCACTCGTCATTTTCAGGAACTTTAATAAAGAAAATGTTTCCATTCCAGAGCTGATGGAGAGCGCCATGTACCTGTTCAGAGCCACAGGTGATCACACCTACCTGCAGTTCGGCCTGGACGCCGTGGAGTCCATCGAACGCATCGCCAAGACGCCGTGCGGCTATGCCAGCGTGAGTCACCTGACCTGTGAGTCAGCAGGTCACCTGACCTGTGAGTGAGGTGATGAAGGCTCAGTCTGCTCCTCGTCCTCTGCAGGTCAAAGATCTCCGGGATCACCAGCTGGATAACAGGATGGAGTCGTTCTTCCTGGCTGAAACCATCAAATACCTGTACCTGCTCTTTGACCCCTCCCACTTCCTGCATGGCGGGGGGGTGGAGGGAGACGGGTCGTGGGAGGGAGGCGGAGCCAGCGGCCAGTGTGTTCTGGGGGCGGGGGGATTCATCTTCAACACCGAGGCTCATCCTCTGGACCCGGCGGCGCTGCACTGCTGCAGCCGCCATGCGCAGGAGCGCCGCGAGCTGCAGCACCTGCTGCTGGGGCTGACGGTGCCCGCCGGCCAATCAGAGCGGCCCGCCGGCCAATCAGAGCGGCCCGCCGGCCAATCAGAGCAGCCCGCCGGCCAATCAGAGCAGCCCGCCGGCCAATCAGAGCAGCCCGCTGGTCAGACTGAGGACCCTCCCCCCATCCAATCAGAAAGCATCGCTCTGAAGCCTGGAGAGAAGAAGGCCCCGCCCCCTCTCTCCTGCCCCGTTCAGCCATTCGGCGCTCGGCTCGCCATCCTGGGCCAAGTCTTCTCTGATGACACCTGAGGCTCTGATTGGCTGTAGGTCCTAGACTCTGAGGCGCCTCCGGACTGATGGACGTCAGTTTAAAGTTTATTTTTATTTATTAAAAATGTTTCTGAGTTTTCAGACTCTTTTCTTTCCTGGAGGCGACGATTCGGTTTGTAGGAAATCAGAACCAGGATCCAAACCAACAACCTGCATCTCTGGTTTAGTTTCAGTGATTTGACTGAAAAATAACAAACATTTAAATTAAATGCAAAACATTTCCTACACTTTGTGTCAATATAAAACCACACCTGAGTTTATTCAGCCTTCAGGCTGCAGGGGGCGCAGCGGATCCACTGGTGAGTTTGGAGCTGCAGTATCGTGAAATGGCCACCAGAGGGAGACATCTGAGCTGGGTTTGAGTTTCTGATCAGTTTTCTTTAAATATTTAGAGTAACAAACACTGAGGGGATTTCCTGAGGAGACAACGGGTCGTTAGATAGAAACTTTAAACCCAGAGAAGATTCTGGTTCTGGTTCTGTTCAGCAGAAACAACATCCAGGATTAAAGTCAGAGATGGAGGTCGTAGTTTGGGTCTCTGGTTCGATTCCATTGTGTCTCAGTGAAACTCGGCGCCGTTCTGCTGCTCTGCTCAACATTTGGTAAACATTAAACTGAGGGAGACTCGACCCGACCCAGAACCAGAACCTCCATGTATCTGATCTCTTTTCCCCTGAAGAGCAGCAGAACCAGATGAAACCCGGCTCAGCTGCTCAGTCAGCTGCTCTGCTTCAGTGAAACTCCTTCAGGTGAACTACACCTGAACCAGCTGATGGGTTCTGACCCAAACGGTTCTGATGCTCGTTAGGCAAAGATTTTTCAGCTCCTTTTAAAGATGAAATGTGTTTGTTGTTACCCTGGAGGGCCCGCCGGTACCAGAACCAGAACTCCTTTAGTCCTTGTTGTGTTTGATTGGAGTTTGCGGATCTTAATGAGCTTCAGGTCATGACGGCGCATCGGGTCAGGACGCTGAGCGGACCGGACCATTACAGGTTTCACTCTCTCAATCAGGTCAGGATGTGGCCTAAACAAACATATTTACTAATTTCTGCACAAAATATTCTTAGATAATCAGATTTAATTATGCTCAGTTCTGCCTGTTGGGACATTTTAGGGCCTTTGTCTCTTTAAATCCAGACAAACCACTGCTGGCCACACTCCCAACTCAACATTTACACTTTTACATGAAAATGGCTCCAAACAGATGGTAAATTATGCACCTGTACATCTTAGAAGAGCAGAAGTGAAGCCTCCTGCACAACCAACCAGAACGCAGCAACTGGTTTGTTTGGCGAGTCAACAAAACTCTTGCCATCCAGCAGCCATTGTACAGCAGGAACCAGCTGACCACACACTGGAGCTCAGCTTAGGTTGCCAGGTAACAGGCTGTGGTTGCTAGGTAACAGGCGGTGCTGGCTGATTGACGTTTCATTCTATAGGTTTCTGAAACGTCTCATTTTCATGACACCAAAAAACAACCTGGTGGTTTTTAGAAACATGGAAACACGAATGGAGGAACGAAAATGTTCAAAAAGTAAATTCTGCATAATAGTTGTGACCTGTAAAGGTTAAAGGTCATGACAGGATGATCAGGAAAAGATTTGCTGTTTGGACGGATTGAAGGAGAAAAACCTCAACAGGATCAACATTCACGGTGGTGGCAGGTGATGATCTGGGCTTCAAACCTGCTGGGTGACGCCGCCGCAGTTTTGCTGCTTTACCTGCAGCTGTGCTCTGGAAACACCTGGAGCTTCCTGATGGGTGGGAGGAGCCTCTGTGGCCGCCGCTGCCTGCCTGACTGTAGATCAGAGACTCTTCTCTGACCAGTTAAAGCACAAACCAGTTCTAAACTCTCTGGTTACTGGGCGGGGTCTGGCTGCCTGACGTCTCTAAGGAGGGTCCACTTCCTGTACCTATGACATCATCAGGGAGCATGTGCAGACAGGTCCATGATGATGATGAAGATGGTTGGCTCAGTCATTACATAATGTTGCATAAGAGAGATGACAGACACACACTCAACACACACACACACCCAACACACACATATTTGCATGGCTATCTTTGTGGGGACTTTCCATTGACTTTCATTCATTTCTACAGCCTAACCTTTCTCCCTATCCTATCCATCACATGCCTAATCCAAACCGTATCCAAAACTCAGTTCACACCTTAGTCCTAAATCTGACCCCTGACCCAAAAACAGCGTTTCCCTTGTGGGGCCCAGGCTTCGGTCCCACAAGGAGCAGTGGGTCCCCACAGCGTAGCGTCAGGAAAATGGTCCCCACAAGGTATTACAAACAAACGCGCACACACATACACCCATTACGTCCTTCTCTCCTTGCGGGGACTTCCGTTCATTTCCAGACAGTTATGTTCTGGTTCTTATGGGTCCCGGTTCTGGCCCGTTCGGACCCGTCGGGCCTCACAGAGGGAGAAACAGGCGGCCATCTGTTAGCCATTAGCCGCCAGTCGGTGACGGCAGAACGCTTTGGGCCGGGCCGGGTCACATTCTGTTCACATGATGTTTGGATCAATCCGCTCCTCTCCGGCTCTAGTTCTGGCTCTGGGACCCACAAACTGCAGAACTAGAACCTCAGATGGACCCGCAGTACCGACAAACGTTTTCTGCTCCGGTTCATAAATCCTGCAGGAAAATAAAAAAATACAGAAAAATAAAATAAAACCGTTTGTGATGTCCAGACACTGGAGGACCGGATCTGGTTCTGGTTCTGGTTCTGGTCCTGGTCCCGGTTCTGGTTCTGGTCCTGGTCCCGGTTCTGGTCCTGGTCCCGGTTCTGGTTCTGTCTGAAGGCAGTCGGATCATTTTGGATCTGGAACAGAAACTCTCTCTGTTTCTTTGTGATATTTACTGAAGATAAAAAACATTTTTGAGTTTCTGCCTGAAGATGTAAATTCTGAAAAAGCTTTTATTTTGATAGTCCACTTCCACTTGCTGCTTTGAATATGACCAAAATATTTACTAAGAACCTAAAAATGTCTTTTACAAGCTAAATATTTTGAAAATAAATATTTACTTTTGAACTAAATGTTTATGAATATGAATTTAGTTGGGAGTAAAGATATTTATGAATAATAATACGATTGAAATACGACTGAAAAATGACATAATAATTCTGTTTTTCTTTTCCACCACGGTGCCATCCATCTGGGCGCTATTGACGTGTTGCAGCAACGTGTTGCAGCAACGCGTTGCAGCAACAATCTGCACTTGGAGCCATTCTAATGTTTCTTCTCCGTTTCTTTTGGCTCATTTTTCACATTAAAAGTGATTTTTTTCCCTCATATGTAACTGTTTGTCGGCCTGGAAACCGTTGAAGAGCAGAGACACGGCGTCATCCAGAGGAAGCCACGCCCTGCAGAGACTCTCTGAGCTGGGGGACCAAGGGCCCAGTGGCATGGGGCCCCTGGTCACATGGGGCCTCTGCAGGCATCACCGCCCTGCTGCTGCTGCTGTTGGTGAGTTTTAGTCTGAAAATGAGCCGGACTGATGTGATGGAAACAGACGGCTCCGGTCCGGTCCAGTCCGGTCCGTGTCTCACGCCCAGCTGTACAAACTCTTCTCGCGTTTCGCCGCTCGGCTCGTTGCTCTGACAGAAACTGGATCTTCTGGATTTACAGCAAAACACCTTCTGGGCGCTGACCTTGACCTCCGGAGCTGCAGAGCGGGAAGCGGGCCGTGTTGCAGTCTGATAACCGCTGGGGTTAAAGGTCAGCAGCAG
>NW_015117522.1:11888-16856 GCF_001443285.1 Poecilia latipinna
AAGGGCAGGTGCTCAAGCACCCCCAGCACCCCCCTCTGCACGTGCCTGGTCAGCAGCAGCTGAGAGAGAGAGGTCTTACCGGGTCCAGCAGAATCTCAGCTGTTTTTCTGTTTGCTGATCTTTGACCTGCTGAGACGATCCTGATTCTAGTTACCATGGAAACGTAGCAGCACACAAATGGACAGTTTGTCCTCATGTTGCAAACCAAAGACTGAAACCTGGAGAGCAAAAAACAAAGGAATAAAACCATCAATAATCAATAACCCAAAATCAGTCAGATTTAAAACCCAGAGACACAAACAGAAACGGATCATGATTCAGATAAAACGGAAGCCAGTTTGACTCATGAAATTATTAATTCACATGTAGAAGCAGCTTTTGTTTCCTGGTAGGGGAACAGAACCGGGTTCCCACCGAGAGGTTTAGTAAACTAAAGGTTAATAACCTAAAGGTTTTATAAACTAAAGGTTTTATAAACTAAAGGTTTAGTAAACTAAAGGTTAATAAACTAAAGTTTTATAAACTAAAGGTTAATAAACTAAAGGTTTAGTAAACTAAAGGTTTTATAAACTAAAGGTTAATAAACTAAAGGTTTTATAAACTAAAGGTTAATAAACTAAAGGTTTTATAAACTGGTTTCTCACTGAAACGTTGCTGAGATCAAATTTGCGACTCGGTGATTCAGAGCCTGAAATGCTTCCAGGCTGCAGGGTGGAGTCCGATTCTTCTGTCCGCTCGGTTCCAGATGGAGGGTGGAGAAACCAGAACCGGGTCCAGTTCTGATGGGAGCCAGCCGGATTCTTTACTGTTTAGCTTCCCAACTAAATATTTAGGTGCAATCTATTTAGTTAATATGAAAATTAGCTTGCTAATGATCAGACTATCAAAATAAAAGCTGACTGTGCAGATTTCCTGGTGCTGCTGGGACTGAATCTGTTTTTTTATCGGTTCTTTTCCTCTAAATGTCCAACAAGTTGGACCGTTTGGACAGAAATAATCCAAATGAAACCGGAATGTGTCGAACAGCCTGGCGGTGAAAACACGGAGCAGAAAACGGATCAGAACCAGGTTTGATTCTTCCAGAAAGTTTCTCTCATCCTGCTGGAATCTGTAAACGCCTGGAAGAAAACGAGGAGCAATAAAACTTCATGGAGTTATTAAAAAGACCAAAACGTTTCGCTGCACCTGATTATATGTTGATGTGGAAAAAACAACGAAATTAAAAACAATTCTCATCCAGAACCTGGAAACGGGAGAAGAAACAAAGTCTGACAGCAGGTTGACATCAGAGAGGGGAGGCTTCAATCAATCAATCAATCAATCAATCAATCAATCAATCAATCAATCAATCAATCAATCAATCAATCAAATTTATTTAAAATGCTTTACATAAATAATTCACAAAAATAAAAAGTCATTAAAACATTTTGAGTTTCATCATAATATAAATATATTGATCAATGTTTCATTGATTATTTATTAAAATCATCCCTAATCAGCTGCTTTCAGTCTGTTTCTGTTTCAGCTGTTTTGCAGTTTTATGGAAGTTTGTTCCAGATCTGTGGAGCATAGAAGCTGAATGCTGCTTCTCCATGTTTGGTTCTGATGCAGAACCAGAACCAGCAGCAGCAGATCTTTAATTTGTTCAGTGATTTATAAACCAGCAGGATTTAAAGTTTATTCAGCTGGTAGAAGGCCGACTTTGGAACCAACTTTATGTGGCTCTGAAGGTTCAGGTCAGAAGTCACCCTGATCTCTAGGTTCCAGCTGGAAGAACTGAAGCTGTGTGTTTACTCTAGATCTATAGCTCTAGATCTGTAATTCTAGATCTATAGCTCTAGATCTAAAAGAATAGAATAGAATGCATTTTATTATCATTATATAAGTGTACAACGAAATGAAAAGCCTTTTTTCCAGTGCAGACATGTACATTAAAAAGAAGTATAGCTCTAGATCTATAGCTCTAGATCTATAGCTCTAGATCTCTAACTCTAGATCTACAGCTGTAGATGATTCCTCCAAAGATAACTTCAGTTTCTGTTCAGAAAGTTTTGGCACCCCATGAATCTGTTCAGTGATTGGACAGTTTAAAGGTCACAAGGTGACATCATCATGTAGAGGTGTGTATCATCTGCGTCGTCATGGTAACTGATGTTATTTCCTGTTATAACCTGAGCCAGTGAGAGCGTATTGATTGATTGATTGATTGGTTGGTTGGTTGGTTGGTTGGTTGGTTGGTTGGTTGGTTGGGCTGCAGGTCTGAAGGTTTGATTTGCTCCAGTGACTGTGAAGCTCAACTTTCCTTTTGTCTGTTGAGAAGCGGTTCTGTTAAACAGAGCAGGTTTGGTTCTGATAAGTTCTGGGTCAGGAAAGTAAAACCTGGATCCTCATGGATCTGATGTGGTCCGTTTCCAGTGAAACCAGGCTGGTTCGGGTTGAATATCCAGTTCTTCTGCTCCGTGTTTGGACTTAAACACAGTTTGGAAACAGAGCCAACAGATTCCGGACCTTCCCAGCTGAAGCTTTGATTCTCTGCCAGAACCAAAACGATCCATCATGTTCCGCTTGGGAAGAGATTACCAGCACATGTGGAACATTTCAGGGATTTGGATCCGGACCAGCAGATGGAAGGAGATACCGACCCAACGGCTCTGGTTCCACTCACAGCCAACTGGTAAGAAACCAGTTTACAGTACGCAGCTAGCATCTGGGCTGGATGTCGGCGATGGAATTGATTACTGTTCCCACCAGTCTGAACCAGAAGTGATCGACGCCACCGATCCGCCATCTTGGTAGGAAAACGCATCACAAAGCACAGCAGAACCTCAGCTTCCAGAACAACAGACAGAAAATATAGAAACACTCTGGATGTGAAAGAGACGGGAAGAAAATGGCTGCTGTCACATTAGGCGGCGAATGGAAACATGTCAGACGATGTGGACAAGCCGCCGCTGATCTGCTACTGCAGCTCAATGCTAGTGAACAGGAAGAGTTTATCCAACATGGCCGCTTATGATCAAAGTTTAAAGGGATTTATAAAATATGTACGAACTCTTCATGTGAACAACGAGGTTCTGCTGACTGGCAGAGGGAGAACAAGTAGAAACACAGAGGCTACATGTCCTCTTAGCTAGCAGAAAAAAGCTACATTAGCTAAGCCAACCCTGCTTGTTCGGCAGAAAGTACTACAGTAAATATTGCTGATATTTATCTTGGTATTACACAGAGGCAGGGAGTAACTGGTTCCAAGCTTGTGGCTTGTTTACAGTTGTCATAGCAACTCCATAACAACTGCCTATCAAAATGGCCGTCAGTTCCAAAGTTCCTGGAATTGTGGTGTCACATGAGATCCATAAAGTGGAGCATGACAATGTAATAAGGTGATCGAGGAGAATTATTGATTACAGATATTTGACAGAAATTAAAACAAAAACCAAAAATCTTTAAAACTCAGAATAAACAGAAAACAGAATAATAATTAATAAACATATAAATGTTCTACTTTCTGTTGTGTTTTTTCTGATCATTATCTAACTACAGCGATAACACTTCCACTTGCTTCCACTAATCCACTAACTGCTAAGCTAATATTTAGCTTAGCGGTCTTGCTAACTTTGAGTTTAGTGCATTTAGTTTCCACTAAACAAATTTTTCCAGCTAAATTCTGAAGATTTTCTTCAACGTTTTGTGAACTTTCAGGTGAATAAAGCTCAACATGTTTTAAAGTTTCTGTTTTTGATCGTTGGGAATCTTCAACTCACTAAACGTTTATATTCATGCTCTTATTTTGAAGTGGATGAAGAAAGTTTTATTTCCTCTCACTGATTTTCTGACATTTTCCTTGGTGAAGGAAAAACGAAGAGAGGAAAACAGAAACAGATGGAAAGAAGAAATAAACAACAGGAGCCGTCAAGAACAGCCACAGCCAGAACCTCAGACATCAACAACAAACCCAAAGGTCCAAATGACAGAACCGGGTCGCCTGGAGAACCAGAACACAAAACTTTCTGGAGCCATTTGAAGCTTCAAGATGGAGGAAGTTTGTTTGGACTGAAGCGGTTCTGAACCACTCTGATGTTCTGGTTCTGGTTCTGGAGCTGCAGTTTGTTCAGTCATGTTATACTGAGGGTGAAGAAATCTGATGTGGTCGTTTCTATGCGATGTTTGAAATGTAGGGAAATAAATACAATATTGATAAACATCAGTTATCGGTCACAACAGCAATATTAATATCAGCCCAAATTTACACATCGGGTCAGCCCTAATAATAATAATAATAATAATAATAATAATAATAATAATAATAATAATAATAATAATAATAATAATAATGCCTCAAACCTCAAACGACCATTTTGACTTTAAGAAGCGCCATGAAGGATTAAAATGAATAATAAACTAAATCAAATGTAAAATGATCCAAGTTTATATTATGTAGATGTTTATATGTAACTGTGTGTGTAAACATAAAAATATTTAAATATTTAATTACTGAGTTCATGAAGAGACGACAGACGGTTCCTGTTTGGGAATTTATTGGTTTATTAGCAACATTTTATTTTGTAAAGTTTTAATTTACCAAAATAAAATGAAAATGAAGGAAAAACTGGTGAGGAATCCAATCAGTCAGGACCATTACTGAGAACTGGACCAGAACCGGACCAGAACTGGACCAGAACCCGACCAGAACTGGACCAGAACCCGACCAGAACTGGATCAGAACCGGACTGAGAGAAGAGAAAATGAATCTAGTCGACGTCAACAAAAACAGAAAACAGACGAAGACGATGAGAGACAACCAGAGCTGATTGGATCAGAGAGAGGGGAGTCAGAGTGGGGACGGGGTACTGGTACTGGGTGTACTGGTTCCAGGCAGAGCAGGAAACGTGAGCCGATCTCTCAGCTTCATTCTGCTGCAGGTTTAATTTGGGGCGGGTCATGTGACCCTGGAGGGGGGGGCAGATAGAG
>NW_015117523.1:0-8222 GCF_001443285.1 Poecilia latipinna
TAGGCGGGGCGGGGCGGTCATGTTGGTCGGGTCGGTGAAGTTAGGCGGGTCGGTCAGGTCAGTCGGGTCGGTCATGTTAGTCGGGTCGGGTCGGTCATGTTGGTCGGGTCGGTCGGGTCAGTCGGGTCGGGTCAGTCGGGTCAGTCGGGTCGGTCGGGTCAGTCGGGTCGGTCGGGTCAGGTCAGTCGGGTCAGTCGGGTCGGTCGGGTCAGGTCAGTCGGGTCAGTCGGGTCGGTCGGGTCGGTCAGGTCAGTCGGGTCAGTCGGGTCGGGTCGGGTCGGTCGGGTCAGTCGGGTCGGTCTGTCCACCTCCTGGATCACCTGCCAGGCACATTGGTCTCCATGGCAGCACTCCTGGCTCTGCTTGGTGGGGTCATGACCCCAGAATCAGCAGAGGGGGATTAGAGGCGACCCACCGGGTTTCAGGGAGGCTAACCTGAAACCCCTCCTTTCACCCATTTGACCCCAGCAGGTCAAAGGTTAAGTGCGTGCGGCACTATCGGCAGACTTTGATGGTCTCTAGTGGTCGGATGTTTGATGGACCATAAGGTCCACTTCCTGTAGTTTTCTCTTCAAAGGCGATTCTGATTGGACTTTATCGTCTCTTCCTGCTTTTTTCTCTTTCTGTTGATGACTCTGAATAAAAAAGGCTCAACTCCGGTGCTCTCCACTCACCCTCCCTTCCTCATTTCCTCAGTGTAATGCCCAGCACACACTACACCATCTTAGAACTGTCGACTGATTGTCGGCCCATTTCCAAAACCTGAGAGACCACAAACCAGCCGACAGAAACCCTAGGTATAACGGTTCAATCGGGTTCGATCGGGTTCAGCCGTTTGGAGTCCAACTTTATTTCCACTTTGGCTTTATGTTGTTTAGTATTAATTCAAGTACATTTTTTATTAATGGAGACTGAGAATCCATTTTATTTTTGTTTTTGGTTGTTTTGTTTAAGTGTTTGGTGTTCTTTTAAAAATAAAGTGCATCTATCTTTGGCAGGAAATCACATGTATTATTACATCATTTCCATTAGATCTGTGTAAAAAGGTCTTCAAACAATATTATCGTTTATCGCAATAATTTTTGAGACTATTAATAGCTCAGCAAAATTCGTTATTGTGACAGGCCTATTTAGCAGAGTGTAAATATTTTGGGTTTCTTGTTGGAACCAGAACCTTCCATCGGTTCTGCCACGGGTCAGCAACATTCCTGGGTTTTTCCAGCAGCTGGGAGGTTCTGGCGGTTCCGACGGGTTGCTGGGTTCAACGGAACCATCCGTGCTTCTGCCAGTGAATAGCAGCAGATCATCATGACTTTGCAGTTTCAGACATATTTCTGTGGGGTGTGGGGGGCGGTTCCAGACCGGCTCTGCGGTCCAACAGAACCACTGGCTTTATGACTGCAGCAGCAGAATTATGTAACCAGGTCTAGTTCTGGCCAATGGGGCGGGAGGCGGGTCCGGCTCTAATGAGAACCAGGTTCTGAGTGGAAGTGGTAAGTGGGCCGTCTCACACTCACTTCCCCCTCATCAGAACCAGAACCAGAGGAGCAGCCCGGGTTCTGGAGGCCTCTGCCTAACTCAGTGCTGATCGATGTCTGATGATCGTCGGCGTCAGTTTGTCCCGATCCAACATGGCCGTCTGCTCTGATCCTCTCCAGGTTTTCCCAGGATGCAACAGTCCTTCCCTGGCGTCTCTCAGCAGCGAAGTTCCAGTTCTGGCCTGCGGCGGTTTGGCCAAGCGCTGGTTGGTTCCCGGCTGGAGGATGGGCTGGATCCTCATCCACGACCGGAACCGGATCTTCGGATCGGAGGTCTGACCCGCTTTCACCTTCACTTCCTTCTGAGCAATCAGCTTATCAATAAATACCTTCAGCCTGAGCTTCTATTGAGTTGATAAATTGTTTTCAGGTTTAATGTGTTGCTCTAATATTTTTATAACCAATTACCGATTACAAACTGACAATCAGATTAGAAAGGCTGACCGACCCCCACCTGCTGCTGACCCGGCTGTGTGACCTCCTCAGATCCGCCAGGGCCTGGTGAGGCTGAGCCAGCGCATCCTGGGAGCCTGCACCGTCGTCCAGGGGGCGCTAGAGAGCATCCTGAACAACACGCCACCCGGCTTCTACAGCAGCACCATCAGCTGCCTGCAGGTCAGTCTGCAGACGCGATCCTGCTGTTAACAGCATGAACATTAATTCAGATTTTATTGCAGCAGAATAATAATCCATGTTAGGATGCTGATTACCAATATTGATCGCTAATCAACGATCAGCTCTGGGTTCCTACTGATGACGATGAAGGTGGGCTCAGCCTCTGTGTTGATGCCGGTTCAAAGGTTCTGGGACTTGATGACCCCAGAACTAGGGCTGAAATGATTCCTCGAATGATTCGAGTACCTCGATTATTGAAATTCCTTAAGGAAAATTTTCCTGCCTCGAAGCTTCCTTAATTTATGTTTTATCATTTAGCGCGCCGTGTTCCGGCCGGAACATTATTTGCGTTGCGCAGAGCTCTGACTTCCGCCTCTGAGTTGTTGACGAAAGCTAAGTGTTAGCATCATAACGTCCAATCTTCAAGTTCGGCCCGCGGGGATTTTATTGATTAATGATAATTCCGGGTTTTCATCGTTTTCGGGGAACCAATAAACATCCTTAAGATGACCGGAGCGACGCCGGGAGTCCGGCAGCCTTTCTGCTCCGGAGCTGGAAGCGAACGGCGGGAAGAAGCTGAGGAGGATTTCTACAGGTAGAGACTGAACACGGCGGGCGGCTGAGCGTTGATGCGTAGCTTTACTGAAAATACCCGAAAACAAATTTCATATCATCCCGGTCGCAACAAATGGGTGGCGAAGCGCGTCGTGACGTTACATACCTGGGAGATGTTTGTGTGTGTGACGAATGCAGGAGTCAATGAACGAAGGTAAGACCGGGGGAGCAAAACGGGATATTTACGACTCCTCCGTTCGTCCCATTCAGAAACTCAAAAGCTGCTCTTACACGGTCAGCATCAGCCGCCCGCCGTGTTCAGTCTCTACCTGTAGAAATCCTCCTCAGCTTCTTCCCACCCTAACCCTGCGCAACGCAAATAATGTTCCGGCCGGAACACGGCGCGCTAAATAATAAAACATAAATTAACGAAGCTTCGAGGCAGGTATATTTTCCTCAGGGAATTTTAATAATCGAGGTACTCGAATCATTCGAGGAATCATTTCAACCCTACTGGCATGTTCTCAGGTCTTTCCTGTTTTGAAGGCTGGCCAGAAAAACTGATGTTTTGATTTTAAAACCTCAATTTGGTCCAAAAACATCTACATAGTTTCATGCGTGCTGTTGCTGTGATGAAAGATTAAGTTAGTTTGGTCCAATCAGCCTGCAGGGCTCTACTTTAGCGTTGCCTCCACCCAAGATGGGCCAACAGCAGGCAGATGCCTCACTCTGACAGGAATGTGTTAAAGATTGGTCTGTGCTCTTCCTCCAGTCCAACGCAGAGATCTGCTTCAGCGAACTGAGCGCCGTCCCGGGCCTCAACCCCGTCATGCCGTCCGGAGCCATGTACCTGATGGTGAGTAGAGGTCAGCCTGAGGTCATCATCAGTCTGAGGGAAGAAGCACAGACTTAATGAAAATACAGAGATTTACTTCCCTTGTTTGTTCACTTCTGGATTTAACCAGAGTCATTCTGCTGGTCATGAAGCAGAAACTGCAGAAGAATCAGAGTTTGGATCAGAGACCTGACGGCATCAGCGTCATTTTAAGGCCCTTTCGGCAGAGAGAAATGGCAGGAAGTTGAAGCGGCCTCTGCTAACAGAACGCAGTGTGTTGTTGCAGGTTGGGATTGAAATGGACCATTTCCCGGAGTTTCAGAATGATGTGGACTTCACGGAGCGCCTGGTGACAGAGCAGTCCGTCTTCTGCCTGCCCGCCTCGGTGAGACAGTCATTGATAATCGCTAATATCTATAAGTGATGATGAGGACGCCAGGCAGAGCTGCTCTTCTTCTGGCTTCAGGCGTTCGAGTATCCAGACTTCTTCCGTGTCGTTCTGACGGTTCCAGAGGAGCTGATGCTGGAGGCCTGCGGCCGGATCCGCGATTTCTGCCGGGTCTGGTACCGACCGCCCAGCTGCGACGGCAACGACCTGGACCAGTGACCCGGCTGGTCCTCGTCCACATTGAGTCCTCTTTGATGCTGGGAGTTCAGGGACATCACCTAATATTTATATTTTATACAGGCAACAAATATTAAAATATTATCCTCCATTGTTTTTATATATTTATAAACTGAGTCTGGATGTGATCGATTACTGATTTAATGATCTTTTAATGAATTGTTAGTTATCTATCAATGCTAAAATAGGCGCGGCCTGGCTGGTTCTGATCCGATTCTTCAGATCTTCTGGTTCAGCATAAGTTGAACTTGCAACTGTTTCCTGTTCATCATAAAAATGATTTTCATGTTGCTGTTTGTGGTTGTCTAATAAAACTCTGTCATAGCCGCTGCTGAATGGTTTTTATTTCATCTCGACGCGTCTCCGGCCTTCGGGTCACAAGATTCAATATTCAGCAACAGGTTTTATTTATGACAATTTATAAATATATCCACTTCCATGAAGAAACGATGATTAAAATGAGAGCAGCACTGATAAAGTCTCCGTCTGAAACTTAAAATCATGAACGGAAGAACAAACCAGAGAGAGAAGGACACCTAAATGCAAGATTAACAATGAAGTAATATACTGTTCAGGATTATAACTATTATGTAATTGTGTATTCAACAGAAATATCATACTCCAATGTGGAACTGACTGCATGTTTTTTTAATTGTTTATTAACCTTTATATAACCAGGTAGAAACCTGCTGAGACCAAAGTCTCTGTTACCACGGTTACCAGGGTGAAAGGTCGTGGAAAAGATAACAGGCTGTTTACAAAGCCACTTTGGTGAATGTGATCAATAAAACCTCTACCTCCCTCTACTGGCCAACTGAAGACATTACAGCACAAACACATGCATCTGACTGCCCTTCGTGCGCGCGCGCGTTTGTGTGTGCGTTTGTTTGTAATATCTAGAAATGAATGAAAGTCAATGGAAAGTCCCCACAAAGATAGCCACACAAACGTGTGTGTGTGTGTGTCCTGCTGCAAGTTTAAAGCCAATGACCTTTGAACCCTGCCAGTACTCTTCTGTATTTGCTCATAAATAGTTGCTGGAGGAGCAAAACTTTGACCTTTGCCCTATAATGAACTTCCTGCTTGATAAAACCAGAGAGAGAGAGAGAGAGGGGGAACAAACCAGGTCAGAACCAAACAAGAACAGGCCAGAAAAGAAGAGAGGAGGAAGAAGAACCCTGCCGCAGCAACTGAAGCATGGAGCAGCAGCAGGACAGACACATTCAGCTGAATGACGGCAACCGCATGCCACTGCTGGGGCTGGGGACATGGAAGGTACACACACTGATACACACACTTGTGTCTCCAGGTTCTGGTTCTGGGTCTGCTCTGTATCAGAACCAGAACCAAACACAGAGAAGAAGCATTCAGCTTCTATGCACCACAGATCTGGAACAAACTTCCAGAAAACTGAAAAACAGCTGAAATCCTGAGATCCCGTAAACGCAGACAGAAGCTGGTTGAAGCTGATCGATAATCAGACGTGATGATAGTTATCGGCTCCAGCCTCCGTTTCTGTGATGTCAAGAAGGAAACATGTTGAAGTGTCTTCCTGCAGGAAGCGGCCGAGGTGGCAGGAAGTGGCAGCGGCGCCACAAACACCCTCAGCTTTTTTCCCATCAGTCCAGGTGTCTGAAACCTGCAGAAAGCGGCCATGTTTAATCTGCACTGCGATAGTCACTTGCTCCAGCAATGATGTCACTGAGCCGGACTGACGCCTTTGCTTGCCTCAGCCCTTCGAGCAGGCGCCCATCCAGGCCGCCGTGGAGGCCGCCATCGCTGCTGGTTACCGCCATATCGACACCGCCTTCAGCTACAGGAACGAAGTGGAGATCGGCAAAGCGCTACGCTCCAAGATGGAACAGGGTGTCATCCGGCGGGAGGATTTGTTCATCGTCAGCAAGGTGAGAGAGCCGCCGTCGCTGCCGCCATCACTGCCGCTATCACTGCCGCTATCAAACTTCCTCTGCTCTGTCCTCTAGCTGTGGTGCACGCACTTTGACCCTGAGGACATCCCCGTCTGCCTCAACCGCTCCCTGCAGGACCTGCAGCTGGACTACCTGGACCTGTACCTCATCCACTTCCCCATCGGCTTCAAGGTCAGATCAGGAGCCAGAGGTCAGGTCAGAGGTCAGAGCGCTCTTACAGGCCGCTCAGATTCTAGCTGGAAGGTTAGCGCTTTCAGCAGCAGCGTTATCATCTGTTACCATGGTAACTGCATCACCACAGCTAACACAGAGGTCCTGAGATCAACGTGAGCATGTTAGCTTCCTCACAGACAGACTGGCAGCTCTGGAGGAGCTGCAGAGCTTCACAGCTCAGGACCAGCAGCTGCTTTGTTGAAAATGTTTCCTGGTTTTGCAGAAATCGGGAGACGATCTGTTTCCACGGAAGGACGGGAAGATCGTGACGTCAGACACGGACTACGTGGACGTGTGGCGGGTGAGACCTGACGGCCATGTTTATTAAACTCTTACTGAACATTGTCTCTGTGTAACTAGATCAATAAATCAAGTGATTAAGAGTATTGATGTCTCTCTCCTGTCTCTCTCCTGTCTGTCTGCTGACTGTCTCCTGTCCCTCCAGGGACTGGAGGCGCTGCAGGCTGCCGGCAGGGTGAGGAGCATCGGCGTGTCCAACTTCAGCGTCTTGCAGCTGGAGCGCCTGCTGGCCCTCTGCAGGGTTCCTCCTGCTGTCAACCAGGTGCTGCCAGAGCCAGCCCATGTCTCCAGATTTAATCTTTTCCTTCCGCTGTATTTTCCAGCCACGATAAGGGCTGTAATCTGAAACTAACCGGTGCACCTCGGACCCGGTTCTGATCTGGTGTCTTTGGCAGGTGGAGCTCCATCCCTACATGGTCCAGAAGGATCTGATCGAGTTCTGCAGGTCCAGAAACATCGCACTGACGGCCTACAGCCCCTTCGGCTCCCCTGGAAGAACCTCAGAGATGTAAGAGCCGGTTTGTTGGATCTCCTCTGATCTGAACCTGGGGAGCAGCGGCCATCTTTATCTGTTCAGTTTTCTGACTCCTTGTATTTTATTATTTATAAAAAATGTTCCATTCTCAATATTTAGCACATCAAGTCACGAACATCATTTCCAGTACAACTAAACATGCAAACTAGGGTTGCCACCCGTTCCGTAAAATACGGGGCGTTGTTAATTGTAGCGTCCAGTATTTGTTCCGTTCTCTACAAATGTGTACGTATTGTAATAAAGAAATGGTCCCCGAGTACTTTATATAGTAGGCTGCTCCAGTCATTGTTTCACTCACGGTGTTGGTGTTGGGGATATTGTGCCCAACTGCTTTCTGGGTAACACACACTAACCGACACGCTGCCGCCGCTTTACATATATAGGGACTGGTCCCTTATTTTAATTTCTGAAAGGTGGCAACCCTAAAGCAAACATCTCAGCGAGTTGAAATCCTAGGAAATATTTTCTCTACAGTTTAGAAGAGATAAAAAATATGAATTAAAATAAAGGGAAGATGTTGCTTGTGTCGCTGAATCTAAGTGATGCTGCTGCAGCTCTGTGAGCAAATGCCTTCAGCGCAGATTTAAAAATAATCTCTAACAAAAGGGGTCATCTCTTCTCCTTCTGAATCTGCTCTGATCCCAAATAATCTTATATCTGTTCTCTAGCTTGTCTTGTTTAACAGTTAACCCGGTGTTACGTCAATCCGCGTTTCCCCATCAGATGCGGTCCTTGCCGCTCCGCCCCGCCCACGCGGCAAAATACGCGCTTGCTCGTGATGAGCACTGAGAAAGCACGCGCTTGTTCGGCGCGCTTAACTGGGGAACTACGGACACCGTGAAATTAAGAATAATAATAATAAATATATATATATGTTATACGCATTTTAATGCTCAATATTACCCATCAGATACCGTTCCCCCTGTTTTAATGTGAGGGAACGGTATCTGATGGCCATATTTCACCCATCAGGTACCGTTTCGGCTATGTTAAAGGGGGGGAACCATAGACATAATATAAGCATAGACGCTTCATGGACCGCTCCGGCGCAGGAAATACGGCGGCCATCTTGGAGCGG
>NW_015117523.1:12514-16855 GCF_001443285.1 Poecilia latipinna
AGCGGTCCATGAGGGTCTATCCTTATATTATGTCTAAGGGGGGAACCGTATCTGATGGGGAAACGCGGATTGACGTAACACCGGCGTCCCTTCAGGTGATTAGCTACTACTCTTTCTCTCTCCTCGATTCTTTTATTTCTCCAACCAAAGTCTCCACCCGTGTTTGAGACTCCATGATGTTTCGCTGTGCGGTTTCAGACTCCTCTCGAAATTTATGGAGCTCTGTTAGCGCATTTCTCAGCTAAGTATTCGCTGCTTTTAATACTTCTTTGCTTTGGGTTCTCCTGTGGTCGTCTTGTGAGTATGTCAATATGATAGTCTTCTAGATCGGTGGATTTACAGCAATTTAAGGTATTAAGGTCAGAGCGCGCTCTGTAAGCGTGTCAGTTCAGGCATACCGGAAGCGGAAGTCGATATATTTTTAATGTATTCGGCAGAAATAAGCTCCATTTTTCTCTGAAACCACACATGGCGCTGTTAACCTTTCCTGCTGAAGCTCCAAACTTCGTGGGGGGAAACACAGGGGAGTTCCTTCCCTTTAACCATTTTAAAGGTTAAAATGGTTCTTCAGGTTTAGAGTGCTGAGGGTTTTCCTCCAAGATTACCTGACTTTATTTATCTGCTCTGCTGCAGGAAGAGAGGCGAGGCTGACCCCCACAAGCTGCTGCAGGACCCTGTGGTCGCTGACATTGCAAGGAAGCACCGCCGCAGCCCGGCACAGGTCAGCAGGGTGTGTGTGCGCTGCAGGGTGTGTGTTAGGGGTGCACAATAATCTCACGATACGATCGATGATATTCTGATCACGATACAATATTTGTCAAGCAATATAATTAGATGCATTTTTACGATTTTCTGAAAGATTTTAGAAGGACAGAGTGATTTTAGTGACATTTTATGTTCCATAGATAATTTAATTAACTGAAAAGTGATTAAAAGCACCAACTACACAATACCTGCCTCTGATTGGACAGAGTCTAAACAGCTGGACAAAATGAATCAAAGACACAATGAGAAAATTAGTTTCTGTCATTTACTTCATGTGGATTTGACATAAAACTCAAAGTTTCAACAGTGATCCAGGAGCAGAGTGGGGAGATTATCAGCCTCTGTAAACTCAATATGCAAATGTTTTCTTCTGGACATACTGTGGCTGCATTTTGGAGTAAAAAAGTCTTTTGGACTAAAGGGAAAAGGCTTTTCTACCTTGGCTCTCGAAGTTAGCCCTGGCTGTAAGCTGTTTACTACTAACTGCTGGGGTAGTGGCTCCGCCTCACCCAGTGATCGACTCTGTGCAGCTGCGCAGCGCCGCCATTCCCCTGCTTGGCTCTCTGAGTATCTGCCTCTCAGACAGCCAGGATCTCATCGTTCTCTCAGTCTCTGATACTCTTCGTGTTCCAGCTCCAAACAGAGCCGCTGCTGCTGCGTGTTCATTCTTCAGGTAATCCTTTATAAGCTAAAAACTAATTACGAAGTGGATGGCAGCAGTCGAACTTTGCATTAATTCCGCAATCTCACTGGTTTTGGCGCTGCTCCGTTCTGCTTCTCTTTCACGGTTACTTGCGCAACTTTACTTCATCTCTCCGCAACAAAATCCATCCCATTGTTATTTATTGAAGATTTGAGATTTCCAAAAACACAGGAATTTAATGTTGCATTTCGTTTTTTACGTTTGGAAGCTCATTCCGTCTCACATAACCGGAAAAGCCAGAAAAATATGGTTTACTAATTTTATCATAACTCTGGTTTTACTTGGCTCATTAACACAATTTAAAAACTGGTGTGTAGTTTATAGTGTGCACTTTAAGCTCGAGTTGGAAGTGAGACTGGGGGAGGCGGAGTCTGGCTGCTAACATACCAGACATGTTAAAAAGACGCTATATGGCTACGGACCACTATGGTCTAACGTATCGATACTCGCAGATGAAAAATCAATACACTCCGAGGGTGGAAAATATAGATACATATCGTAGAATCAATATTATACATCCCTAGTGTGTGTGTGTGTGTGCGCGCGCTGCAGGGTGTGTGCTGACCAGAGTCGTGTCCTTGCAGGTTCTGCTGAGGTTTCATGTGCAGCAGGGAATCCCAGTCATTCCTAAAAGTGACAAACCTCATCACATCCTGGAGAACAGCAAGGTAGAAGCCAAGAGAACCGGTCCAGAACCGCTCCTAGGACCGTTTCCTCAGATCCTCCCAGAGAGCTCCCGCCTTGGCCCAAAGCTTCCTGCCAGAGAATCATTTAGCCACCGAGAGCGACTGGGGCAAACCAGGAGGCGAGACGCGCCTGCCGACCCCGTCGCTAAGCAGGCCGACCCCGTCGCTAAGCAGGCCGACCCCGTCGCTACGCAGGCCGACCCCGTCGCTAAGCAGGCCGACCCCGTCGCTAAGCAGGCCGACCCCGTCGCTACGCAGGCCTCCATCATAGATTTTCCCCGACTCGGCGCCGCCGGGCGAGGCTCTCTGGTTCCTCTGGGAAAACAGACCCGGTTCTACCAGTACTCCTTGAGGTTCTGACCCAGCCTGAACCTCGCAGGTCTTCGACTTCGACCTCGGCGAAGACGACATGGACGCCCTGAGAGGCCTGGACCGCGGCTGGAAGGCCTGCGCTCTGGATGAGTGAGTCAGAAGCAGAACCGGACCCGGCTGCTCGGGTCCACATGCTGACTGTGGTTGTGTTCCTCAGAATCAAGTCCCACCCCTACTACCCATTCGAGTGACGGAGGGGGCGGAGCCACCTGGACTGCATGATGAAGATGAAGAACAGCGTGACCCGATCTGAAACGAAAACCCGGTTCTGGTGGTTCTGATGCTTTTATTACAGTACTGAGAACATAAACGCCTCTGGAGAGTAACAGTTTAGTCTGGCTGGTTCTGGTTGGTTCTGATTAACCGCCAGATCCAACTCGTTCGTTTTTTATACTTTTTGATTCTTCCTGAGTTTCTGCTTAGAGCTGAAAAAGAAAGGGTGTTCTGACCTCAGACCCAGAACCACCGAACCAGAAGGTTTCAAAACCTCCTTGGTTCTGTCTGGACCTCCCGACCCGCTTCCTTCTGTGGTTCTGCACCGGTCCGGAACAGAACCGTCTGCAACGCTTTAGTTCTCCTGGAACATTTTATAAAATAAACATCTGATCAGATTGTTTCTTCCTTTGATGACAAATAAATCTGAAGAAGCTGGCTTCCTGTTTCTGCTCCTTCACAATAAAAGTCTTGAATGCATCTCTGCAAGGATCAATAAAGGTTAAACGGCAGCTGGGTGGACCTGACCCGATCCGTCCCAGTAGATGAACTGGGCCTGGTTCTAAATTAAGATTAAAATGTGCATAATGGTTAGAGCAGAACTTGTGGTTCTGACCCAACAGCAGCAGAATCGGCGCTACTAAGGTGGTGACTCGCTCCCGCCTCTTCGGCCCGGCTTCTTCTTCTCTGGTTCCGGACGCGGCGGTTCCGCCCTGACAGTGCACACGCAGGCGGCGGCCCCGGCGGTGCGCATGGGCAAGTCGGGTCCTCGGGACCAGAACCCGGCATCTGGGTCAAACACCTGCGTGACCCGGGAGAAGGCGGCACTCTCCCAGCTGTAGCCGCCCAGCACATAGATCCTGCTGGCCCAGACCGCCAGGCCCGCCTCGCTGCCGGGCCGCAGTAGTGGCGCCGCCCGGGTCCACTGATCTGACCGTGGGTCAAAGAACTCGGCCTCCAGGATGTCGAAGCGCTCGGCGGTGTCGGCATGGTCGTCACTGCCCCCGATGGCGTAAACGAGGTGGCGCAGGGACGCCATGCGGTGCCAGCCGCGGGCCACGGACATGGGCGGGCGGTTCCGCCACGCCTCGCCGGGCCGGGCCAGGTCTAGGCTCAGCACGTCCCGCCGGTATGGCCCGATCTGGAAGTCGTGACCCCCAGAGATGTAGATCGCCCCCTGGTGGACGGCGCCAGCGTGGCCATAGGTGGGCCTGTAAGAGAAGCAGAACCTCAGAATCCGTCGTGCGCAGAACAGACCAGACATTTTTTGGCACACGGGTTCTTCTGTATCGTGTATTTTTACTATTCAACTTTTATACTATTCAGCTTGTTCTGCTAATGCTGGCTATATTTTCTGGTATTCATAAACTTTATACTTTTTATAATATTCAGCTTTTTAGGAATTTTTCAGCCTCATTGAAATGAATGGACTAAGATTCTGGGCCCGGATCGCCGGACGCTCCCTCCTGTGGCAGGATTGAGAATTACAATGTAAAATGTCAGGTCATTATCTAACTAATTACAATGAACCATGCAGTTTCAGACATAGACATAATATAAGCATAGACGCCTCATGGACCGCTCTGGCGCAGGAAATACGGC
>NW_015117524.1:0-435 GCF_001443285.1 Poecilia latipinna
TCTTCTTCTTCTTCTTCTTCTTCTTCTTCTTCTTCTTCTTGGTTTTTATTGGCGGTTGGCAACAAACTTACAGTAGCATTACCGCCACTTACCGGTATGGAGTGTGGTTCGAGATGGTCTATATACTTTCACTTTCTACCTTTTCCCTCCACTAACTCCTGATTAAACATACCCTCACACATACACACCTGCTTATATTACCCAACTTGCTTATAGCTTTATAAACCCCTCTTTGATATTCTTTACACATTCACTCCCAACTTGCTCTACTCATATCCTATGAAATAGCTTCGTTTTTTTAAGATACCGAATAATTATTTGAATATGTCTACTCCCGAGATCTCTCCTCAAAAATTCTATTAAATTTTAATAGAAAATTTAATACCTACACACTCTCTCAGCATGCATCTTCTCTCTTCTTCATACTTATGACAT
>NW_015117524.1:3796-9637 GCF_001443285.1 Poecilia latipinna
TCGTTATGAGAACAGCGATTGGTTGGTTTAATCTTTTAAAGCAGTGTTTCTCCACCCTGGTCCTCTCCACCCCCCTGCTCTGCATGTTTTAGATGTGCCTCTATTCCAGAACAGCTGATTCAAATTATTACATGACCATCAAGTACTCCAGAAGCCTGTTAATCACCCAGACATACAATTCAGGTGTGTGGCAGAAGGGAAATACCTAAAACATGCAGGACAGGGGGGCGGTGAGGACCAGGATTGAGAAACATTTGTATAAAGCAGTGTTTTTCAACCTTTCTTGAGCCAAGGTACATTGTTTTAATTGAAAAAAATGACGAGGCACACCACCGACCAAAAATGTAAACAAAGGTACTCTGTAGCCACCTATATATAATCATTCTTATTAAAGTGTCTTGAATAGGAATCAATGCTGATTTCAACAGTATATAGTTTGTCAGGGTTTGTATCAAAGGCCAGTAAGCTAGAAGCTGATTTAAAGGCCCAGCCTCATACTATGCTGGGAAATACAGTGGGTATATTTGTAGTTCAAGTCTGATTTTCCGTTAGGTTCTTCGCCGATCCCCAAATCATTGTAAAGCTCATTCTCACCCATATAGTTTAAAAGAGAAGTTCATGCTGAATCCAACGGTATAAAGATTAACAGGGTTTGCATCAAAACGGTCAAACTAGAAGCTAATTTAAAGTCCCGACTGCTAAGCATGATGGGTAAATGAAGCGGACATGTTTGTAGTCCAAATCTTATTGCGTAGTTCCAGCCTTCGGCAGAAGCTCAGAAGTGAAATTAAAAGCTGTATCAAGCTTCATATCAGGAAAAGGAGTTTACAAAGAATTAAAAGAGCTTGGTGAAAAAGCGGAGTTTTAAAGACAGCACTCAGCCTTCAGAGGAACAATCAAGTAACTATAGTGCATTCTGGGTAAAACTCGCGGACATATTTGTAGTTCTGATCTAATTGAACCATTCCAGCATTAGGCAGGGCTCACAAGTGAGAATAAAGGCTGAATCAACCTTCATGTCAGAAAAACTGAGATACAAAATAAAGAAATTAAAAAAGAAATAAAAGAAAGTGATGAAAAAAGGACTCCACAATCAAAATTCCAATCTTCAGAATAAGAAACAAACAATAGTCCTGCATCCTGTGGAAGCTCAGAGCGGAAACCTAAAGCTGAGTAGGGTGTGTGCATTTGATCTCGGGGTAACCATGTTTGTGTTTGGTGATGTCTTTAATGTATTTATCTCCTTTAGCTCCACAGACAACGCTCTGAGGCCCAAAAGGTGGAGGCAAAGCTGTGAGTGATACACAGACCCGGGCACTTCTCTCAAGTCTTTTAGGTAACCCTGAATGATGTGCCGCCTCCTAAAAGGAAAGTGGAGGCCGGATTCCCCCCTGACAAGGAGCCTCTTTGACAAGTTGCAGTTGATTCAGTTTCAGACAAGGTGGGACCACCTGATTGAGTTTTTGTTTTTTTTGTTTTCCTCCTCTTACTGACCCTACCTTACCAGGTTCTGATGCAGGGCACATTATATTCAGCTCTAACCGCATGCATGGGTAGTTTCTGTCTCCTGGCCAAACGGAGCCAGTAGAAGCCCATATTGGCCAAGGTGGAGAGCTTCATTGCAAAGTCCAACTGAACTGGGAACTGTAACACTGCAGAGGAGGTCCTGGAGATCTGCGCAGCTCTATCCACCGCACCCCAAAAGCCAGCCAGGACTTTATGTGCCACATCCAGGACCAGAAGTGAACAGGACTTGTCATTTCGGAGAGCTAGAAGACTGTCATCAGAAGAGATGGGTGGATATCAAGTGCTGGTTCCTGGATCTTTTTTTTGGAAACTGACACTTCTGTAATTACAATAATAATAAATTCATAAATAATATTTTTTTCATCTTCCACATGACTCTTTGCAACCAGGACTTTCATCAAGGGGTCCATCGCATGTGACTACCATGGAATATTTACTAATGCTGCCGAGGCTGGCAGCTTGAGGGGTCCCTGAAGGCGGGACAAGATGCATAGATTTACTTTTTCAAGTCTGGGGACCAAGGACTTCTGCATAAACTCCCAAGTCCATCTGTGTGACAGTCATCCGCAGCTTGCCATGTTTGACTGACCAATAAACCTTTCTGCCAAAAACATCAATGCCAAATCTCTGTTAGTGAAGTTCCCAGGCCTGGCAGACCCATTTCTCCTAATGAAAACAAGAGACATCAAGCTGGGAGAGGAGATCTACATGGACCATGGGGTGAGGCAGCACTCGTTTAGGGTTGGAAGGCCAGGGGACGATCTTAACTGGATGGGTGAGGTTGGCTCACCTCCCCCCAAGAGAAATAGTTTAGTCTTATGTTGACAATGTTCTATTCAATAATTTATCAGTTAAAAAATTTATTTTAATTTGTTTGACTGTAGTGTTGCAGTAAAAAGTTCAGTGTTTTAAGTTTTAGTGTTGTAATTGTTCTCTTTTGTGTACTCCAAAGTTCAGTATGACTTTAAATTGTGTCTTTGCAATTAAAAGTTTTTGTTTTGTCTTGTGCTGCTGATAGCCCTCCCAACCCCCCATTTTTTCCTTCTGGTCCTGGATACAAGACAGTTGACCAACCATGGTACAGAATGTTTTCCTTTTGCTTTTCTTTTAAACTTTGGCTTTGAGCATGTGTAAAATGTTTGGTAAAAAGTTCAAGGCAGCTGACCTTCCTTGCAGTGGAGGACATTTTTTGTCAGTTCAACCCAAAGAAATTCTTCTTCGGGCTTCTTGCTGCTCCTTTTATCGTCCACTAGATTGAGGCATTGCCATGTCAGGTGGAATCTGGATCACTCTCACAGCTATTTTCAACTTTAGCATTGCTTCCTGTTGCATAAAGATGGCCCAAATGAAACACACTGAGGTTTGTGGATTAGAGCTGAGAAAATGGAACATATTAAGAGGTCAGATTCCTTTTGCAAGATATTGTAAATGTCATGTTGGGTTCCAGTTTCTTTACCGACATACAGAACACCACCAGGAGAATAGATAATCAGATAAATAAAGTTTATTTCAACAATGATAAGAATGTGAGAATCTGAGTCTGGTCAGGGGGGCTACGGGGGTCGTCTGTTTTCTGAAGAGTAGTAAGAGGAAAATGGTGAGTTTGAGGTCGTCGGAAAAATGGAATCTTTGAAACAATCAGAAAGATCTTACTTGTTTTAGAAGGAGACTTTAGCCAAAGAGGAGATACTGTGGGTTCCAGGGTTAGGTCTCTCTTTGGGTGCTCTAGAAGTGATTCAGATTCCAGTTAATTCTTTATAGAATGGGTTCTTTGTTGGAGATGAGGAGGCCGCATGCTAGTGATGGGCTATCTCAGTGTTTCTCAACCTTTTTCGGGCCAGCGCTCCCCGAGCCTTTATCCAGGTCCCTCGCCTCCCCCACCAAACAATTTGTAGGCTACTTTGCACTGACTATTATTTAATTAATATTACTATCACTATTGTAGATATTTTTATTTTTATGCTTGTTTCTGTATTTATCATCAGAAATAATTTCCCAGAGAACAAAAAAGCCATGGGAATAGAAATTATTTTCACAGGCGTCTACGAAAAATGCAATGAACATTCAAGTTAAAACTGGTAGGCCTAACAGCAGCCAATCAGAGTGGAAAAAATATTCTTTTTCTGTGCCATTTTCTATTTGTTAAATATTACATAAAATGACCAGATAAAAGATGAACAACATGCCAGTTTAAACTTTGGACTATTAGCAAACCAACTGAACTCTGCAGAATAAAAACATGGATAGAACTGTAACTACATTAATCATCATCTCTTCAGTGTTTCTGTCGGTTTCTGGTGGTCCAGCTCTGTGCTGCCTTCAGGAGAATGGGACATCAGAGTACATCCATAAAATTTTACCTACATGGCATTTATTGTGCAAACCAGAGTTTTCAGTGGAAAAACAAAAGTTCCAGGTCATTTTAATGCCATACAAATATGAGACGGAAACATGGATTATATCTTTATATGATGATACTGGACAGAAATTACAAAGAACAAATCTGGTTCTTAATCAAATCCTAGTCAAATTGAAAGTGTCATGGAGTCATCAGCCTCATAACATTAACACTGACATGGAAATAATATTGAAGAAATAAATATATCAAATCTAATTAAAAACATAAGTGATGAATTCTTTACTGTTGTGGTCTGTAAGATATATTTATTCTCAGTATTAGATGTCGTCTCAACAAACCAATGGCACTTCAATAATATTATTTTACCTTTTATCTGGAAATAGTGTGTTTATTCTTGCCATACAATCCTCTGTATTAAGTATTGCTCGAAAGGTCTTGCCATACCATTTTATTCCTCTGTCTTTACTTTCGTTTCTTAGTTTATTCTTGCATTTTGTTCTTCATTCATTTCCATTTAGTTTCCTTTGATTACTATTATCCTCTCTTGGTTTATTGCTATGTCCACTTTAGTTTCTTTCCTGTTGCTAGATTTATTTTATCATGTATTGTCGCTCACCATCATTAATCTTCACTCATCACCTGCTGCGCCGCCTAATCATCATGTTTCACATCATGCGTTGATTTTTCACTGTTCAGCGTTGGATTCTCTGTTATGCCATAATTCACATCTAGTTCGTCGCTCCGTTTTATGTCCAGCTTCTCCTGCTTCAGAGTTTTGCGCAATGTGTGTGTCGTTTTTTGTTTTTTTTTAACTCCCTATGGTGCACAGTGTTCGGGAAACGTATCGATGGGGAAAAGGCAGACTGACATAAACTTTTTAAAACAACGGAAACAATTGCGGTATTTTGATTATTGAAATTTAAAAGTGCTGTGGTTCTGTTGTTCTATCACACCCGTTCATACCGGACCACTTACAGCACCGGTGTTAACTCTATAAAATTAACACCTTCCATCGTGGTATCACCTATGGAGGAATTTCTTTATTTAAATGGGTTAATTTTTCAGAGGGATACACAGTGTTAAGAAAATAAATTTAAAGTATGCTAGTTTTAAAACTTAACGTCTTGATTGAAATAGCCTAATTATAGTTTTAAAATCAGTAACTTATTCTGGCCTATTGACCTTTATGTTACTTGTAGTTACAGCAGATAGTTTGCTAAGATCTTTTGAACTGCCATTTGTCTGTGTGGGAAACAATCAGGAGAAGTTCCAGCTTTTCACACTCATCTGTGAAAAGCCATAAAACAGCAGGAGTTCAGGAGAGTCTCTGTTCTCACTTCGTTTAAAGAAAAGGGGACAGATGGCCTTAGATCGTGACTTGCAGGAAGTTTAAGAAGGGTCAGAGATAGGTTCTGGTTGGATGAGCAACGATACGCCTTATTTGAATAAATTAAAGACAAGAATATGCCTTTATTATAAAAGTTTGTACACAGGAGTAACAAATCAGATTTGCTCTTGCAATTCTCCAAACGTCTTTGCTTTCCTTTCTTTCTTCCTTCTTTTCCATTTGTCTCAGGTAAATTAATGTATGCCTCTGTTGTTCTGCAGTTTCTGTTGTAATTTGCATAAGTTGTCTTCTATTCGATTAAACTCTGTAATTCTGTGACGTCTGCACTCATTGTTGTTTTCTGTGTGGCTACACGCGGCCCGCTGGGAGAACCTGGGATCGAAGAAGATTGAGCCAGAGAGTTTTCTTACGAAATATTATAACCTAAAATCTTCTTCAACAGTAAGGGTATCATGATTTTAGTAATCACATGTTGATAAGATCGATTTTCTGTTGTCCTTTGTTAAGAGAATAAAATCATTAACTTCTGGCTCATTATATTCTTTTATGCTCCCGGATTCAATGATTCCATGCGTGGAAACAAAAGCCACACAGAGATGACAGTCAA
>NW_015117524.1:11979-16834 GCF_001443285.1 Poecilia latipinna
TTAACTCTATAAAATTAACACCTTCCATCGTGGTATCACCTATGGAGGGATTTCTTTATTTAAATGGGTTAATTTTTCAGAGGGATACACAGTGTTAAGAAAATAAATTTAAAGTGTGCTAGTTTTAAAGCTTAACATCTCTTCATTGAAATAGCCTAATTATAGTTTTAAAATCAGTAACTTATTCTGGCCTATTGACCTTTATGTTACCTGTAGTTACAGCAGATGGTTTGCTAAGATCTTTTGAACTGCCCTTTATCTGTGTGGGAAAGAATCAGGAGAAGTTCCAGCTTTTCACACTCATTTGTGAAAAGCCATAAAACAACAGGAGTTCAGGAGAGTTTCTGCTCTCACTTTGTTTAAGCAAAAGGGGACAGATGGCCTTAGATCGTGACTTGCAGGAAGTTTAAGAAGGGTCAGAGATAGGTTCTGGTTGGATGAGCAAAGGTACGCCTTATCTGAATAAATTAAAGACAAGAATACGCCTTTTCTATAAAACTTTCTACACAGGAGTAACAAATCAGATTTGCTCTTGCAATTCTCCAAAGACGTCTTTGCTTTTCTTTCTTTCTTCCTTCTTCTTTTCCATTTGTCTCAGGTAAATGAATGTATGTCTCTGTTGTTCTGCAGTTTCTGTTGTAATTTCATGCATTGTCTTCTATTGGATTAAACTCTGTAATCCTGTGACGTAAACACTCATTGTTTTCTGTGTGGCTACACGCGGCCCGCCGAGAGAACCTGGGATCGAAGAAGATTGAGCCAGAGAGTTTTCTTACGAAATATTATAACCTAAAATCTTCAACAGTAAGGGTATCATGATTTTAGTCATCACATGTTTATAAGATCGATTTTCTGTTGTCCTTTAAGAGAATAAAATCATTCACTTCTTGCTCATTATAGCCTCTTATGCTCCCGGATTCAATGATTCCATGCGTGGAAACAAAAGCCACACAGAGATGACAGTCAATGCTCCACACCATACATTTTCAGAGTTTATTCTAACATTTAAAAGTATAACATCACATCAACAACAAAAGTTCCACTATTATTTGTAGTCTGATTAGCAAAGATATATCAGTCTTGCACAGCAGAAACAGATTTAATCCTGTTGCAGAACTAAAATTCAACATGTAGCCAAATATAAGGGATCAGAGCCAATTAGAAATCCAAGAAAAAGTGAACGCCCCAACAGGCACTGCATTCCCAAGACACTAAAACATCAAATGCCTTTATTGTCAAATCCGTCTATGACATAAAAGAAAACCCAACACAACCACTGACGTTCAACATCTACCAGGATTAGATTAGCTACAAATAATTTTAATAATTAAAACACATGACAATTAAATATGGTTTCACTGATTCTCCTGTTAATAAACATTAGTTTGATGAAAACTTTGACAATATTGCATTCAGTAATTTTTGGAAGTATGATCCAACTGAGTGACAAGGCTGTTACAGTTTCATCAGCAGACGTCACTAGTGAGTGATGAATGAAGCATCAAGTAATGAACCTTTTTGCAAAGCAAAGGGTTGGAAAGCTTTATTTGCCTATCTCTACCGCATGCAGTGGAGGGCGGACAGGTAAGTACAGGCGAGGAGGAGCGAGCCGACTGGTGTCAATGTGTTGGCAGTCAGCTCCTCATACACTCCAGGATGATTAGCTGATAGATCACAGGTGCACTGGCTGAGTCACCAAGCATGCTCTCCACAGGTGCAGCCTCCAGTCGCCCTCTAATGGATGAAAAGGGGAAGCAGCAGGCAGACAGAAACCCCCCCACAAAGAAACAAAAAACCCTGGTTCCCAACATGCTGGAGTACTTATTTTATTTAAAAGTTTAATAGGACAGAATCCAAGACGGTTTCATTTTTATCAAACCGAACTTGAAATTTTTCCAAATCTGTTTCTGCTCAACCTGTAAAAGCAACAAACATATAAAAAGAAATGCTCATTATTTCAGAAAAACATGTCAACTCCATATTTGATATTTGATTGGAACATCTTTATTGATAACTTTAACTGGAAAAGGATTTGGACTTTACCAAATATATGATAACTAATAAAGTAAAAGAAGTGTCTTAAAATTATTCACAGAATTTACCCATCCAAAGTTTTTCTACAACATTTTAACAATAATGGATATTATTTGCTCTTTTGTAAAGGAAACACAGAAGATGTTTGATTTATTTTGGACTTTTCTCTATTCAATTTTGGAAAAGTATTTTCATTGTGATTTCTGCTTCTATTGAACCGTATGTCTCCATTTGTTTTGAACATGTATTGTTTTGCTTCATTAACTATCCAACAGCTAAAAAAACATTTTTATATTATTAATCTTATTATATACTTAGCCAAATGGCACATGCATAAATGCAGTTACACTAATAAAAAAAAATTCTTTCCATTTTTGGCAATGAGATCAAACAATATATCAAAACTATTGGAAATTCCAACAATACTAAAGCTATTAAAATTTGCACTTTATGTTCTCTTTAATTTATTTATGTAATACTAGGCTGATGTACTGCCTCAATGTTTGTTGCCACCTGGCGGTCATTATGTCACACTCTATCCTGTTTTTCTAATATGTATTTTGTGTCTCAATCAAGATTATAAACAAACAGAAAAAGACAGATGTATCCTGGAAGGCGTGCCAGGTGCATGCTGGAGGAGAGAGAGGGCGGAGGGGTGGGTGAAAGGGTTTTAAGGTACTCCCCCTGCTGGCAGCCCCATGCATAGCATCATAAAACAACATGGAACGATACACTTTGAAAATATATACAAATACATGAAAACAGAAATGAAAAATACTTCTACAAATAGATGGGCTGTGATTGGTCTTAGTGTATTACAATAACATTATTGAATATATATACAATGATATCTTTTTTACTTAATATCATGCACAGTGTTGTAATATAATAAAATTTGTAATTTGTTATAAAATAAATGTTTTTTTTAATTATTAATATTTTTCGGTCCGTTTCATTTGACTAAGTTTTGATCTGGGTTGGGTTTCTTTGGAGAGTTCCATTTTCAATGACAGTCCTATGCTGCCATCTAGTGGAGAGTTAGGGATTTTTGATGAAACCCACTTGGACATTAGAGCAAACAAAATAAACAAAAAATGGTAGGGGGGACAGTCTTGGCACAGAGAATATGTGGAAGGGGCGTCACATACCCTCCAAGTTTGGTCGGTGTGGCTCCTTCCCTTGACACACCTGCCATTGACCTCCATTCATTTAAAGAATTGCTCATTAAAAGCAACTCCAAAATTATAAGTGCTCTTTTGACCAAATTTGGTTTTCTATGCTCCCTCCAACCCTCTCCAGGTGCCGACCATGTTTGGTGGTCTGAGCTAAAGACTCCCATTCATTTTTCTGCCTAGTCAGTCTGGCTATGAATGTCCTATAGAGCTGTGTTTTAAGCCTATCCTTAGTGGCCTCTTACTTCAACTTAGCCAGATTTTATTCCATTTTTATTTGCTTTTTAACTCTGTTTTGGAAATAAATCACACAACTTTTAAAATGCCATCTCTGAGCCTCTGTTGGATGAAGGATTTGCTGCTCTAAAGACTGGACTTTGGTTTTAAGCGTCTACTCTTAACTATGTTTTATTTGATTTGATTTGTCTTCAAACTCAGTTTTTAAGACAGAAATCACAGCTCAGATTCAAATCTCATCTCTGAGTTTCTGCTATGTGCCAAAAATGTATGTAAATGCCATTCTGAACATCAGAAATGGCCTTTAAAATTTCTGCATTTCAGCATTTCCCAGAATGCATTGCATAGTGGGGCTTCAAATTCTAGCTTGTAGTTCAACTGTTTTTGCTGCAAACCTTAATAAACCATATACTGTTGTGATCAGAATGAGCTCAGCTGTTGAACTGGATTACTTAGAATTAACTTGGAAATATGTAGAAAATCGGTACCATGACTCAGAATGGGGTGCATTTTGTTGAACTGCTGCCTGCTGATCATAGAAGATGCATCCCATGGTGGCAGTTTTGGGTAAGTTAGTGTGGTCATATACCCTTTTTGGATCACATAATATTGTTCATTCTAGAGGTCTTGCGGTGTATGATGGCACTAGAATGACTCTTTACTCATACTGGGGTGATGAATCCCAGCAGGTGCCTGGAGACCTGGAAGGCTGCAGCTTCCTGTGGCTGGTCCAGGTTCTCCTTCCTTCCTTGGGAGGATGGCTGGGTGGTGATGCTTTCCTATGGCTGCTCTTGTTCATTCCTCTAGGTGGCACTGTGGCATGGGGAGGTGTAACAACATTGTGGAGATCTGCTGGTACACAGTTCATGTTAGCTAGCTTGGCAAAGGTGAGTCAGTACCCCACCAAGCAGATTGTCGGCACTCAACCCAGACCAAAAGAGAATCAACGGAGAACGCTTCTGCTTCCTGGGCATGCTAGTTCCACCTTGCGGTGTTAACGGATAGCGTGTTTTTGAAACTAGGGGCCCGGTACGTATCAGCCTTCCCAGGTTCCGCCTATAGGAACAGCACGTGGGAAAGGTGACTCTAGGACTCAGGAGTCTTAAATGCAGTCCAGTCTTCTATGAGGAATAGCCTCACACACACAGCATGCACGCCAACTGGTATTCTGTCTTCCATCTTACAGCTCCACTCCTAACTGCAAAAGGAATGAATGTTAATTTCAGGAAATCTTCAGCTTAAAGGTCTGCTAAATGGCCTTAACCTCCTAAGACCTGAAGTCTTGTATTATTAAATCCTTTGATTTTTGCAATCATTAGGTCCCAATCAGCCCAATATAAATTTTTTACATGATGTAGTTGAGAAAAATTATGTCCACATATGAGGACACTCAATTTAAATTGCAGACAACA
>NW_015117525.1:0-2161 GCF_001443285.1 Poecilia latipinna
CTGAGTGCTAATGAGTGCTACTAAAGATTTTGTTCTCATGTGATTTTTCTTAACTTTACTTGCTGAGTAGATTCACCTAACTATTTGAGAAAAAAAGGGGGAAAAAGGGCTGCATGACTTACAAATGAAATTGAGAGAATTTGTTTAAATTTTCCTTGCTGTGTTGTAAAATTGAGCAACACTAACTGACTTCTTCCAGAAGACAAAGGCTCTCAAACAGGAAAACGGAAAAGCTATTTAAGCATGCAGGCATACAGGAAGAGAGCCAAACATCAATATGAGGGTTTATGGATGTTCAGATTAGTGAATCAATAAAGGCCATGCGGGCTAACAGAATATGTGACCACAGTCTGAAAATGACTCAATGTAGAAACAGTGATTTTATTTTTAATGCCAATACCATTCTGCTGTGGGCCAGTGTGTGTCCCACAGAAAAATAAGACACATTTTGCTGAGTCCCATTCTGCTGTGTGTGTTTGTGTCAGACATTAGTAGGTTTCTTCCTGGGTGAGGTCATCTAAAACATCCATTCACTCATAACGCCTTTCAAATGTGGAATTAGCCTTAAAAGCGCCCCACAATCCTGAGTCACATTGGCCCCTTCATCTGTCTGACTGTAAACATCCACACATTGATGATGCACTGGTGAGAAAAGCTTTCCTGTTTGCATAACCATCCATCTCTCCTTGACTTTCCTTATGTCAGGTTGTTCTGGGCTTTTTAGATTTTCTCATAAATTTGGAGAAAATGTTGAATGTAAGATTAGTGTCTCAACCCCCCACCCCCAAATTAAGAAGTTTGGCTTTACTGATGAACAGTGAGTTTCACCGCAAGAATTGTATGTACAAACACAAAAAGACAGTAGGCTACAAAACACGCTCTTACATCCGTAATGTTTGAAAACTGAAAATAACGTTCAGTACTAACAATATCAACTGATCTTAGAACTATACTGTATTTGATTACAATAAAACAAATTCACAATTACAACTGATCAATATTAGAAATATCCTACTTACAAAATAACCATACCTTGTGCCTCCATCAAGGGGCCGCTAAAAAACAAGATACATTTTTATAACACTGTTGCAACTTATCTTCCATTCCTTCTGTTGCTGCCAAGCTGGTGCTGCACAACACAAACAGCGGAAGCTCTCATCAAAATAAAAGTATCAAATCAAAAACCAGAAGTCAACCATATACTACACAAAGTTCATTAATGTCTACACAACATTACTCTGCAGCCCATGAACTTTCCTTAGCTCACTGATGAGATCCAGAAGATTTTCTTTGTCTTTATATTTACTATTTCTTCCTCTGATTAGTTTCTGGAAATGGATCACTGCAAACCTTATTTGCTCTTCCTCCTTGTCTGGGTTGGTAAAACCATGATGCTTGCTTTCGGTGATTTTGGCAGGGGGTTGTTCCAGTTGAAACATGGGCTGTTCCTTGAAGAAGATGATCATTTAGATTTGTGTCATTGTATTTTGCAGCACAATTGAACACAGCACATAGTTTATGAGGTAATAAATCCCATGTTGAGGAATAAGCCATTGTTCTCCTTGTTTCCTTTCATCATGTACTTCTTCAATATTATCCCTTTTGATGATGTCCTTCATGTAAGCTATGTAGTCTCTTTTGTAGCTTTCTTCTTTGTTGAACCTTTCTTTTAAGTGTTTGAGTCTGATTTCAGCAAGCTTTCTGTTGTCAATTAAGTGTGCTCTGTGTTTGAATGGTAGAGGCATCAGTATCCTTGTTAATTTTTTCTTTTTCCTTCCTTGAGTATGTCCAAAAACATGAGATCCTCCTTTGAGATCATATTGTCACTTCCTTCCATGTCCTTGAAATCTGACTTTGGCACATTAATCCCATTCAAGGGAGTCACTGGGGTTAATTCCTTTACTGTGACTCTGTGACACAAACTTGACTCTGTTACATCGAGTGATAGTGTGAGGCCTCCAGCAATGGTCCACCCTAAGTCTGTGCGAACTGCATATGGTTCGTAGTCTTCTCCTAGCAGGCAGGTGCAGAGTGGGGGCTGGGGGTGCTTGAGCACCTGCCCTTTTTGCTCCTTGCCCCAAAGTGCCCTTTTGGTCAATTTTTTTTTTTTTTGTTGGTATTATTATTTTCAAAGCCCTCCTCTGACACATAATAACATGTA
>NW_015117525.1:7228-9546 GCF_001443285.1 Poecilia latipinna
GGTAAGATGTGCCCTTTTTTTTTTGAGCACCTGCCCTTTTAGTGGTCTCTGCACGGCCCTGTCTCCTAGTACAACTTTTTTTAGTGCTAACGTTCTGGGGCAGTTGAATCTGATAAGGAGTCCCATATCACAGCTCAGGAGAGGTGGGATCTTGTCAGCAATTTCTGTCAAATGGGTGGGTATATTATCATAATTAAATGGTATGAAGTCTTTAGTGTATGAGGAGGGGAGGTGATGCGAATATCTGAGTCATAACCTCTGACACACACAGTCCTGATACGTGGTTACTTTTAACAGTAGAGTGGACACCAAGCATGGTAGTTAGCTTTAGCTTTACAGGTTGAACATCTGCTTGGAGCCGTTTGCTTACTCCTTCACTGGCAAATGTGCTGTCAAGTACTGCTGTTGCTCTTTAAATGGGTTTTGAACTGTGGACACCCATACAGGAACAATCACTGATGTGCTGTTTGACTGACCAACCTTCGTAACATTGAGAGCTGTAACTGTTGTGGTCTCATCTGGAGTGCTTGAAGCTATGTTGATAGAGCCGAGAAGTCTTTCCTCTGATTTATAATTCTCATAGTAGACAAGTTGGATGTCTTCCTTGACAAATGTCACATGTGATGCGATGGCATCAATCTTTAGCGTTATGTCCCACTTTCAAGCATCCATAGCACAGTTTATTATCCTTAATATATGTGCGCTTCTTCTCCAAAGTCTTATTTGAGAAATTTGGGCACTTTGACAGCTGGTGTTATTCATCTTTGCAAAACAAGCAGGGCATCTTTAATGTGATGTCTGCTCTTTTTTTGTTGTTGTTTTTGCTGTTTTGCACCTTGGTTTGGGTTGTGAAAACTGTTTGATTTAAGGCCATTGTGGTTCTTTTCTCATAGGATGAGGTGCACGAGTGAACAACAAATGGTGAAGTAATTGGGTTGCATGCAGTCTCTGCTTCAACACTTACAACCTGTGTAAATTCTTTGAAAGAGGGAAAATCCTTGCCATCCATTAGTGTAACTGCGACCTGGCGATTTCAATGGGCTGCTAGCCAATCTGGAACTTTCTGTAACAATTTTTGATTCTCCTCATAGCAGTGTTGTAGGACTCGAGACCTGTCTTGGTCTCGAGACCATCTTTTGATGGTCTCGGTCTCGACCGCATTTGGTCTCGGTCTAGGGTTGCCACCCGCCCTTGAAATATGGAGTCATCCCGTATTTGGTTGTTAAATGTCGCGTCCCGTATCGGTTCAATACGGGACGCGATTTGTTCCGTATTTCTATAAATGTTCGATAGCAGTGATTCTTGAGAATAGGGACAAAACAGGTCCTATGGATAAAGCACAAAATTTGAATAAAATATAATATTTTCAAATATCTGACTAAACTAACCTGGGTCATGTGAGCACAACAATGTATGTTTGCTGAATATTTTTTTTATTTTAAACATTGTAGTCGGTGGATGATGCTTGTAAAATCCCTTGTCCAGGAGCAGAACTCAATACATTATAATAGTTTAAAATTACTAAAATTATATATTGTGACAATTAAGTATAAGTAGTCATATAAATAATTATAGAGGTATCAATAAATTGAATTAAAAATCATTTTTTTATATATATTCCAACTCCATTGAAATTTGTCCCTAGTTTCTGTCAACACCGTCAGAAATGAAAAGAATGTAAAAAAAAAAAAAAAATAAGGCATTATTGAGGGGCATCAGAACTTCTGAGGACCCCATGACCTCTTCCTTTCTCTTCCTTTGCTAAGAGGCTAGTTAGCTCTGGTTAGCTTAAGTTATTCTTTATGTTTTTTCTTTTGTTTTATTCCTAAGTTGCTCGTCACAACCATGATGTGTCAATTCCATAAGTGACAATTTACAAAACTTTGATGAAATTTTGTGAAATAAAAGCTTCATTTTGATATACTGTAAAGATTTCATGGACCTGATGAGCTACAATATGGCCTTTTTCAGAATAATATCTTATAAAGTGAGGTAGTTTGGCATTTCGTCAACTCCGTCAGAGTTTTTAACTGTGTGACTCTTTCAGTGAAATTGACGTCAAATCTCACTTAAATGTGCAATTAATTCATTTTAATTTATTCTACATAAATTGCATTACTTCACATGTATCAAGTTTTTCATTTTATTCACTAGTTTGTCACCACCTTCATCTCTGTGTCAACTCTGTCAGATGGACTTTTGTTGTTTTTTGTTTTAAATATTTTTTTTGTTTCTTGAGATGCATTTGTCTGTAAAATGAGTAAAAATATCACTAATAGGGTATTTTAAAAATTATTTTATATTTATTTTTGTCAGAT
>NW_015117525.1:12279-16833 GCF_001443285.1 Poecilia latipinna
TTGCTAAGAGGGCTAGTTAGCTCTGGTTAGCTTATGTTATTCTTTATTTTTTTTCTTCTGTTTTATTCCTAAGCTGGTTGTCACAACCATGATGTGTCAACTCCATAACTGACAATTTATAAAACTTTGATGAAATTTTGTGAAATAAAAGCTTAATTTTGGTATACTGTAAAGATTTCATGGACCTGATGAGCTACAATATGGCCTCCTTCAGAATAACATCATATAAATTGAGGTAGTTTGGCTTTTTGTCAACTCCGTCAGATGTCAACTCCATCAGAGTTTTTGTGACTCTTTCAGTGAAATTGTTGTCAAATCTCACTTAAATGTGCAATTAATTCATCTTAATGTATTTTACATAAATTGCATTACTTCACATGTATCAAGTTTTTCATTTTACTCACTAGTTTGTCACCACCTTCAGTTCTGGGTCAACTCTGTCATGCACTGTCAACTCCGTCAGATGGACTTTTTGTTGTTTTTTGTTTTAAATAATATTTATTTTGTTTCTTGAGAAGCATTTGTCTGTAAAATGAGTAAAAATATCACTAATAGGGTATTTTAAAAATTATTTTATATTTATTTTTGTCAGATGGTGATGACAAAGTTCTGGGTCAGGTCGATTAAAAATTTAATTTAAAAAAATGTTGCAACTGGGAGCCTGCACCTTAACATCTTTACATTTCCAAAACATTATTTGTCATATTTGCATACATAAGGTTGAGAAATAACAAAAAAATATGGTAAAATATCACACATATATGCCTATGTGTGATAGGCATATATGTGTAACACATATATGCCTATCACACATAGGCATATATGTGTGATATGCCTATCACACATATATTAGCACTTAGTGTTACACTTAGCACTGTGTAACAATAATGACCAAAATAAAACACAGGAAATATTAGGGTCAGCTAAATTCTCATAAAGGACCCCCAGAACCCTACGGACCATAGACATAATATAAGATATATATAATCTATCTATCTATCTATCTATCTATCTATCTATCTATCTATCTATCTATCTATCTATCTATCTATCTATCTATCTATCTATCTATCTATCTATATATATATATATATATATATAATTAATACATAATTATATTATGTCTATGCTACGGACTGACACTGTTCTCACGGTTGCCTAGAAACGGACAATACGCAGACGCGGTAAAGGAATATCAACTCGGGTCTTTTTAAAACGTTCTCGACCCGATTCTCCACCGTCCTTAGAAGTAAAACCTCTCGAAAATATACCGACGTGCGAGGGAAGATACAAATCCTAGGCTGAATAACGTTAGTGAGGATATGAACACAGACAATTTTTAAAAAAGTGTCCATCGTGGCGCAGTGAGCTGCAGTATGAATGGATCAGGACAGGAACACAGCAGACCCTGATATGGTAACATTTTGCTATGATTAAGTTTCTTATTGTGCTTTTAGTAGACTATATTGGTTTGATTATTTGCTTATTTAATGTATAATAATATCAGCCAAAATAATACAAATGATCATTTAAAGAACAAATCATACATTAGATTAACAGTAAATACATTAATATTTCCTACTTTAAAAGGTTTGTTGGGGCTTTCTGTATGTTTTATTTTGAAATGTTGATATTTTATGAATTCATTGTTAAGTGGTCATTTAAGGTATCATTAATGCACCAGACCCAAGACCTGCAGCTATGGATGGTTCTAGATGGGAGCCAACGGGGTACCAAAGAAGTTATACTAAATAAATGTCTTATATTAATACTCAGTGGTTGATCACTTTTTTTTAACCTTCACAATTTTGCTTTAACAATGAATAAAAAAGTATAGTGCTGCGCTTTTAGCTGCTGTATAGGATTCACACTTTCCATCTGCCAGGGATCTGTAACCTGGATCTCTGGAGACGCAAGTGGCTCTTTGGCTCAAAAAACAAAACAAAACAAAACAAAAAAAAACAGAGCAATATTTCATCATTTGATATAATATTAAATGATGAAATACTACTTTTTCTTTGTTTGTTTCATTCTTTTTCAAGTGTTGCCATGGAAAAACACTGACTATCCTGACCCCTGTGGTAAATTAGAACCAGCCTCCAAACCTAACTCCTTATTTCTATAAATATTTTGGTAATATTCTTTACAGTACCAGAATGTTCACATAACTTTTATATTTTTGGCTGTCTGAGGACACATTTTGAATATTAAATCAGGTGTTATGATCAGTTACTCAGTACTTGAGTAGTTTACCAAATACTTTTTACACTTGCTTAATTAAACGTATTTAAAGTATGCTACTCTGATTGGAGTACAATTTTGGGGTACTTTAACCGACCTCTATGTATGAATGATTGCTCTATGGATCACTTTTTAAAAACAAAAAACACTGCCATAAAATAATGTCTATCACTGCAGCGAATGTCCCACCACATGAGAGTAGGACGACGCACCGTGGTGGGCATCCCTTATTTTGATTTCTGAAAGGTGGCAACCCTATCTCGGTCTGTTATGTAAGGTTTTCCCATCCATCCATCCATTTTCTGAACACCCTTGTCCCTCAGTGGGGTCGGGAGGGGTGCTGGTGCCTATCTCCAGCTAACGTTCCGGGCGAGAGGCGGGGTACATCCTGGACAGGTCGCCAGTCTGTCGCAGGTAAGGTTTTCCCATGAATGTTAATATCTCATTCGAAATTTCTGACGTTTTATATCTTTTTCTTTAGTTTAGAAAAGCACCACAAACTTAGGATATAAACAGAAACTTTCCGTAAGTAGGAAAGAAATAAAAATACATCCAAACTATTTGGACTACTCCTGAGTTATTATCGTGGGGTAATCAGTCATCTGATTGTGTCTCTCTTGTGTTCGTCTGAATGGTTTAAACCAGGGGTCCCCAAACTTTTTCCTGTGAGGGCCACATAACTTTTCCCTTCTCAGGTGGGGGGCCGGAGTCAATTTGAAACAGAAAGTGTGACATTTGCAGGAGTGCCTAAATGTAAAAATGTATTGTTTTCCAGAAAGCACAATCAAATAACCCTCTCTGGGTTCTTCACAGAATAAATCCAGGAAATAACACTATTTATGAAATAAATACCGTATTTTCTGGATAATAAGCCGCAACACCAAGGTTTTTTTTTTTAAACCAGTAAACATACACATATAAGCTGCACCGGGCGCTGCCGCTCTAGGTTTTCCACAGCGATGCAGCACACAGCAGAGCAGGGGGGCAGATACCCAAAATTTGAGTCATAACAGGTCAATTGAATATCACATTTATTGCGGTTGAAAAAGAAAAAGTTGCCAAGTTTAGATTTAACTGAACTGATTACAGTAGTTTCCGAACGGTAACTGCAGGGGTGAAAGTAGGGGGGTACGGTCGGGTAAATCAGTGGGTTCACTGAGCAGCCATGAGTCCACCCACTTATCAGCCGTGACTGATTAGTTTTTCAAGAAAAATCTAAAACACGACTTAATCAGTTAATAACTTTTTTCCCCCATTTCATATTGTTTCTGAACTCTTCGTGCTTTACTAGAGCAGGGCTGCAATACGTCGGTCGCGGAAGGTTTTGAGTCGATCTCGGCATTAGGTGACAAACTGAACACCGCCAGGACGCTGAGACCAGCACGTCCTCCTCTGACTCGCTTAAAACGTTCGTAACTTTATTAAAGAACAACAACAAAAAGTCAACAAAGCATTTTCAAATTAATGACCCAACAACAATAATAATCTCAGTGATTATTGTTTCAACAAGGTGTTGTGCAATTCTGTGTGTTTCGGTTCCATTACCAAAATAACGAGCAGAGCAGGAGTTTAAAATTAACTAATCAACCACCGCTGTGTTCATGAGAGGCTTATTAATGATCGCAAAATAAATATCAAGCCTGAAAACCTAATATCGGACTAAATGTTATCTTTTTAACGTAATCTCTGGTCGGCTTGTGGAGCGCAGGCGGTTGCCATGGCAACAGGTGTGTTTACATAGCACAGTGAGACGGAGAATAAAAAGGTGCGAGTGGTTTAGAGTTGATCACCTATTCGGGTTGTTTTACCTTTGTTTACCTTTGCCTTGGCGCATCACAGCCACTGTAGTTCCTGAACGTTCAATAAACGACAAACTTGGACTAATTACCACGTCATTCACAACAAATATCAAACACGGTAAATATGTTTCATTAAGTATTTAACAAACAAATGGCTTCTACCGCGATAATGGACCTTACCACAGGGTCCGCGTTTCATTGGCTAATGCCCATTTGACCTCACTGTGCAGCTACCACGTGCTTGACCGTCTCAAACAAAAGCTAAAGTAGTATACACATGCTAATGTAGATTGTGGACTAGCAGACCACAATCTACACAATCAAAGATTTTGTGACAGAACTCAAATAAGAATGGTTCTCCATTGTCAGTGGGGAATCTGTACAGGCAATGTCCTGATGGATGTCCTTTGTGGAAATAAAATTCACAGATTTCCCAAATCTGGTACGGAATGCCTAGCTTGGCTCAAAGCTTGTACACGAACGCATTTGCAGCTCAACCGTCGTAGGATCAATA
>NW_015117526.1:0-16832 GCF_001443285.1 Poecilia latipinna
ATCTTTTGGCTCTTTGGTCTCATGTGAAAAAATATCTTATTTTTATAATCTGGTTGTTCAGATTGTACTGCAGCTCCTCCTCATTTATTCAGGCTAAAATTTGCTTAATGTTCAGCAGACATGATAAAAAGTCGCTTCATAAAAGTTTCAACCTGAAATGTTCTTGCCTGATCTCATCTCCTCTCAGGTCTCTTCATATTTATCTTCCACTGCGCTCTGAAGGAAAACGTGCAGAAGCAGTGGAGAAGATACCTCTGCTGTGGCCCCTACAGGCTCTCAGAAAACTCAGGTATCCGTCCGTCCGTCTACCTGCCTCTCTTCCCCACAGGAAGCCCTTCGGATTTGTCTGCCTTGCTGCTGCCAGGTTCACAGAGCTGTGAGAAAAACAAAGGAAGGACAGTTTAATAAAACCTAAGTCACCTCGGCTCTGCAGCTAATAAAAGCAGATAAAACGCAGCCGTCTCTCAGGGAGAGGAATGTCCTCCAGGTGCAGTCAATCTGAGGACGCTGTACTCAACACTCTGTGAACATCCAACATGAAGTTTGACTTCATACTGTAAAAATTCCTTATGAACTTTGTGTGTCATCGCCTTAGAAATGAGGAAAACCTCCTTCAGCCAGGATCACGGTCGTGTTCCTGTCCTGCCTGTGTGTGGGATGAACACAGCGAAGTTAACAACGACCTGTTGGGCGTCTCAGCTGGACGTAAAACAAAAGCTGTTTCCACATTACCGAAACTTTCCACTCATTGACTCAATTTGTCCAAAACTGGAGCACACAGAGAGAGGGATCTTTGATCTTTGATCAAGGTAAACGGTAAACGGCCTGTACTTGAACATGACCCCAAAGTACTTCACTCTACGTCTCATTCACACGGTGCTGGGGGTGAGCTACTGGATAGTAGCTACAGCTGCCTGACAGAAGCCTGGCTGCCGGGCGCCGCCGGTGCAGATGAAACGCCTTGCCCAGGGAGCCGGGATCAAACCAGCAACTTCAGGACAAACTCTTTCAGGACGTCTCTGGAGAGTCCTGCTCTCTCTCCTTCTCTTCTCTCCACTCTTTTCTTTGAGGATTTGGGTCTGGAGACTTATGTTTCCATCTTCAAATTTCAGATTCCGTCTGGTTTTTATTGAATATATGCTGCAGTTTGCAGGTTTCATGGACTGTAACAATGTTCTCTCTTTTGGAGGAGAAACAGACCCAAAGCATCACAGATCTCCCACCGTACCTAACCACCTGGATATTGATCTGTTTCAATAGAGTTATGGGTAATTGATGATTAATGTGGCCAGGAAGCATTCAGTCTGCAGACCAACAGAATTAGATGGTTGACAAAAATCTGGAAACAAAAGCCAAGACAAACTGAAGCTTCCACTGAAGTGGGCGGAGCCTCGATATTTGTTGTGTTTGTCGATCGGGGACCTGAACGACGCAGACGCCAGCCGACCTGTACTGTAACCAGAGAAAGAGGACCGCTCCAAGAATCAGACACATTTACACAGAAATGTTTCATTTTGCACACAACCCCAAAGTCAACACCCTTAAAGGGACAGCATTGTGAAAAATCAACTTTTTTGAGCTTTACATCATGTTATAAATTAATTCACTCATCACCATCATACCTGAAGTTTTACCTTAATTCATTCATACATGTTTGAGAAATCCTTTAATCTCCATGGCAACGAGTCAGCTGTCCAAAATGCCTGAGTGGACACAGCAGCTCCTCCTCAGAACTGCAGCGTCCATCTGCCCTCCCCACTCAGCTCCTTCAGACTAGCCAGCAGCAATTAGCAAACACCAGGTGGAACTGAGCTCATTATAGGAGCTGATTCTCAGTGAAACGCTGGTAAAAACATTGCTAAAGGGTAAATAGAGGAGCCATGTTGTGATGACTTCCTGGAGTTTTTAAAGAGACAGAGCCCCACTTTCAATTTGTGAAATCAGGAAGTCATATTTGACATACATATCACTTTTAGAACAATTGAAGGTTACACAGTTACTTGATTATGCTATAAATTGGCTCCATGTGCCTGGAAAAATCATTTCTACTCCAGGTAATCACCTGATGTGGCTTACTGGTTCTGTTTGCCTCCTGCAGACTGGAGTAAAACGGCCACCAACAACACGAAGAAGGTGAGCTCAGACAACCTGGCCAAGTCGCTGTCCTCCAGCTCCTTCGGCTCCAGCACCATCAACTGGACCTCCAAGGCTAAAGCCACACTGACACCGTTCTCCAAGCGAAACAGGAACACAGGTGAGACGCCTGGCTAATGAGAACCCCACATGAAAGTGTTTTCATGCTTGACAGATCAAACAGGACTGTAAGAACCTGGAACAACTCTGAACACAGTAGTTTACTAAATGAACGTCTTGCTGTGAGAAAATGAGCTCAGATATAAAAGAGTTTTTCCTTCAACCTTAAGGTCTGGAAACAAGGGAAGGAATCAAAGTTCACACAGTCGGACTTTGGTCTTTAAAGCTACAGTGAACAATAGTTTACCAATCTTTGTAGAGTCCTATTGGGGGGACGTTTCTGCTTTTCTGTCTAGTCTTTATAACCGATCGTGTTTTACAAAAATAAAATGTCAGAAACAGAAAATTAAACCTTGTAAGAAAAATAATTTTACACACGATGCATGGGGGCTTCAACCAAAGTCGGTCAGAAACTGTATCAGAAGGAAAAAGGCCAGGGAATAAGATCCGGCAGTGAATCATCCCACTCATCCTCCTCATTATTCTTTTCCTCTTCATCCACTCATTTTTCTCATCATTAATCACAACATGCAGCCCATTTTTCAACCCTTTTATCCTCCTTGTCATTTTTATCATCGTCATATTTGTCATTGACAGATTTTTCTTTCCGTTCTTTCCGCTCATCATTCTTTTCATCCCGCTCATCCTCTTCATCATCCTTAAGGACTCGGATTCGTTCTGTTCCTTCTTCTGTCACCTTATGTCACCTTTCTCTCTTCTCCTTAAAATGCTTCATCCCACTCATCCTCTGTGACCCAACTTGATCGTATTCCTTAATGTTTTTTCAACCTGTTCATCCCAATCATCCCTCCCATCATATTTTATATAATCCCTCTTTCATCCAATGTTTTCTGGTTTCTATTCTTCATCTGTTTTATCCCACTCATCCTCTTCGTTATTCTTGGCTCTCTTTTCATCCCACTCATCTTCCTCAGCAGTCGTCACAACTGCTTCCCTCTATGAGTCCCATTTATTCTCCCCATCCGCATTGAATTATTAATCCGATTAAAACCGTTTCCACTCAGTCTTGTTCTCAGTCCAGTTTAGTCTGATCCAGCACATCATCCTTTTGTTTCTCCACTGTAAATATCAATCCTCGCCGTTTTCCTGTTTCTTAGGTGCCATCTGGAAAGTCCTAACTATGAGGTCTTTTGTCTGCTGAGGCAGAATACCAACACCCACATCTCATTGTTCTGAGACAAACAGCCTCTTTGGACGTCCATTAACGCTGTTAACTAGTAAACTTTGCTAATGATAAATTAAGCCTTTTATTTCCTCTAGTTTGTTCGTTGTACCACGCTAGAATTAGTGGAAAAATCACAGCAGTTGTTCCTTTGTAAGTAGATGATTGTTAAGAACAATCAAATCGGAACCAGGCTGCCTGAGTCCCTGTTTCCAGACTGTGTGTGCAAACAGTCATTGTTCTGTTCATTTTGTTGCAAGTTCTCATGTGTGTGTGTCTGTGTCTGGTGTGTAGAGAGCTCATCAAAGCATTAACAGGAGGAAACCACCTGCAGAGGTAAAGATGATGTCATGTGATCCGCTTCAGGTTTCCCAAAACGCCTCTGAGTGAATCTGAATTATGCAAATCCTCAGATTCACCTTTTCACAGGATGAAAAGTCCTGAATCAGACGTTTTGGGAAAATGCCGCCCGCTGAGTGTGTTGTGATTGTCTGCTCGCTGTGATGTCACACTGTTTCCAACCCGAGACGCTTTGAAGGGTTTGAAAACCAAACTCCACCCGCTCAGAGCGTCCCAGGATGCAGAAACAAACGCCCACTGCCAGTCTGCATCTCTGCTAACATGTGTGGTGTGCTTTGGTTTCCTCTCAATAGTTTGCTGTTATGGATTCTTAATAACAGCCTAATGTGCTTCGTATCAGTCAGTCACTGATCATGTGGGTTTGCTGTTTGGAATTAACACCAAATGTGAAAGACGTCAAACATTGTTTATATGTTGGGATGAAATAAACTCCAGTGGGAGTGAATTGATCTGGCTCTCATTGGCTGGAATCACATGAAACATCTGTTCTCCAAACTCCACCAAAGCTGCAGCATTTCAATCATTTCTACGATTCTTTCATGAGCCGCCAAACCGTAACGCAGCTCGCAGATAAACAGCTAAACTTTAGTCTGAAATGTTGCTGTAGATGAGTTCATTCTAACTTTAAAGTTTAAAAAATCTTTTTTACAATAAATATTAATTTTTTGTCTTTGATACTTTAATATTTTTTACATAAAGTAGACGGGTACATCAGAACAGACCAAAACATTTCTCACGATAAAATATAGGAAACTGTAAACATTTCTTTAAAAAGGACAGATCTGGGACCAATTTTGTGTTTTGAATCTAAAATGATTCACAACTTATTTTTTAACAAAAATCTGTCATTATTTAAATTAAAATGTTTAATTTTAATTGTTGTGACCCAAAAGTTCTTTTAACTGAGAATTTTCCAAAGTTGCTGTTAATCTGACAAACGAGCCTAAAACGAAGACAGACTCAGATTCTTGATTATGATCCGTAAGTTATTATCATAAAACTTTAATTAAACTGTGTTCACTTTTATTTGTTTGCATTTGGACCAGTAATGAAACATGATGTAATACTGCAAAATAAGGCTCTAACTGACATCTTGCTGGCAGAAATGATTTCATGAAGTCATAAAATCGGATTCTCTTACAATGAGAACAAAACAAAAATCTTCTTTAAGTCGTTGGTTGCTGCCTACAGATATTCAGCCTGCCTGCCTTTCCTGGTTTTACTGAAGACAAACAGAGATTTGGGAGTTTATTAAAACCTTCCAGTCAATTTAAAGTTACTGAGGATGTTTAATTTGGGATAAATATTGTGGGGTACTAGTAGGACCAAAACCAAGCGGTGTAATTTCCAAATTTTCTGATATTTATTGATTTAATGGAGGTTATTTTTGCTATTTGAGTTCCTTTCTGGTACACTTTGCACCACCTCTTTGTACTTTGGGTTTTATTGGTACAACCTAAGGAATAATCACCAAATCCACTCAGTTGACAGGAGCAAAGTGTTTCAAGCAGAAAGTAATGTGTGCTTTAACTTCAAAACGTGTCCATCTGTTTTTACAGACCATTAAACCTGTGGATGAGTTTCTAACCTCTTCTAAAATCTTTCCCACTTCATGTCTGACAGCTGAAATTAGCGGCCGCTTGTGAGTTCAGCTGGACTTTAAGTGAGCACAGATGGTTGTATTTCTTTGCATTAAGTTTTTATCATTATCTAAGTTTCTCTAAACAGATTCCTCATGCAAATGAACATATAATTTTTGTTTCGCCCACAATAGGTGTAATTTATCAGTGATAAATTTCACTAACCTTCATTTGGCTCTGTGTGCCTTTCCAGAACACTTTTATTGGCTAATCGTGGACGTGAGTGAAGTAAGAAGATTTAATTTCTGACAGTTTTGAACAATTCTTCGGTTTGTACAGCTGGGAAGGATTTAATTCCTATTTTGTCTTTAGTTTGGCATTTTTACAGCACAGGAAGCGAGTCCAGCTCGGCTCGCCGCTGGTTTGGCAGCTCACACGGTGGGCTTCCTTTTCACTGCATCGCCACACAACAGTCAGAAATAACAGATTAACACCCGAGTCTCAGTATCTGATTTTTATCACCAGGTGGGCTGGAAGAGGCTTGTTTGTCCAACACATTCCACAAATACACAGTTGGGTTGAAGTAGGAGAACATGGAGACCGGGTCAGCACCTTCCTGGTCCTCTGGAGCTAAGTGATGTTTTCTCGTAGTCAGTGTCTCAGGAAGCTTCTCTTCCAGCGCGGAACATCTTCATTTCCACACCGCAGCTCCATCAACCTGATGACTTTCACTTGGAAGAACCTGAACACCTTAAAGTTTCTGCCTCAATAAATAATCTGTTATCCTTGGAGGGTGTCAGGTGGCGAGAAACTATACGGCAAGCAATTAGTACCAAAAATACTACATGTATTAACTGTGTTCTGATGTGTAAATAACAGGATGCACCGCTTTTTGTGTGCAGTCAGTTTCCTCTTCCCTACATTTTAAATGTACCTGAATGGTTTTGGGTAAAAGTGTAATGCTGAGACCCAGAACCACAAAAATGTGAAATGTGAAATAAATGACAATAAATACAATTAGAGAGGGACTTTATCCACAGGTGGAGACACCCTGAAAAGACAAACATGCAAATCCGTCTGCACAAAAACCGTTTATGAGGAATTCTTATTTTATTCTCATTTTTTAAACCCGCTTTGATTTTGTCCATGTTTTAAATTAAAGAGCTTATTTCCTAACTCAATGAGAATCAATAAGTGAGATCAAGATTTTTACATTTCCCATCCCTCGTTGCCCCTCATTGTTCATTTGCAGCTCTGCGTTTCTCTGATTTTCCTTTCCCACCGAAACGCTGCAGCTCGTTATAGGGGTTCCAAAGGAGTTTCCAAACCTGAAAAGATGTATTATTGTGATTCTCAATGCACTTTGACGTAAATACCATTACCATAGTTCAGGTATGCAATCTTTGGACATTTTCCCACAATTTTCCAAATAGAGTAGATACCAAATCTGCTCTGAAAACTCCTTTGCATCTCTGAGGATGAGTTTGTTGGGAATCCTAAGGCTGGATCAATCCATATCATGAGGAAGAAGTTTCTCTTGTAGCCAAATTAGCTGCTATTTGTCTCATTTTGGGTCGCCTGGGAGGAAAAAACTCACATTATGACAGAGTCGCTCGTCCCGTTTGACCAGAGTTGTAACGTATAGATCTGTTAGCTGATCTACGGTCGGACATTCACAGAGGCCTGTTACCGTTTCCACATGGATGGGAGACCTGTCAACGTTCAGCCACTTCGCAGATTAAACCTCGTAAACCACAGATGAGCACACTGGAATAACACTCAACAATTTTGGAAGTAACACCTGATTAACTTCCAAGCACGACCAGGAAAACTTTCCAACCGCCGCCTCTGTCGTTTTGTTGGCAGCGATGGGAATGAAAAAATGTCTCCAGAAGTCTTGCAGATCAACAGTCCGGGGACACAGACTGAAAAACATTGCTCATTTAATGTTTTTCAAATCATTTTAATCAAACTCTGTAGTGTGCTGCCTTCCTGTTCTCATGTCAGCTTTTTGGCTGATCCCACAGTAAAGCAGAACCAGGTTATCCTTCTTTGTGCAGTTCGTCACATTTGAGGCATGAAGGACAGTCTGATCTGATGTCCTAATGGTTCTGATTAAAAACACGTTCTGTTACATGATCAGAGATCTGCACACATGTGGGCCTCGTTTCCCTGCTATATCTGAGGAGCTTCAGCTGAATCAGAGTCCAGTAAATGTTGATGTCGCTGCGGCCCTGGTACGCTGTGATCAACAAGTCGGAAGACGTTTCTTTGAGTTCAAAGTGCTTTAAAGGGAAACAGATGAACAGACGGATGGATGTTTTCTACAACGACGCTCACATGGCTGGAGCTGTTAAATATCGCTCAGTTTTTACAAGTTCTGATGAAATGTCCCAGCATGGATTCACGTTTTCATGTTTGTCAAATTCTGATGCCGAAGCTGAACCTGTTGGTCACATTTTGTAAGTTTGTGCAAACTGCAGCAAATAAACAGTATAGGCCTTCCTAAATTCATAAAATCTGCTTTTATTTTCCAGTATCACACCATTTTTTCACAAGCCACAATTTCCTAATCCAATAAAAACTGCTACAAATGTTCTGATTCAGGCCTTTAACCCTTTGAACTGGGCGTGGCATTCGGACCTCTGAGGTAAATGTAAAGACTTTGTTCAGCAGATCTCCTTCTCCGCTGCCAACAAAGTCTTTCTCTGCACAGCAGGATTCTGACTGAGTCCCTGCCTGTATGACAGCGTCACGCTGGCAGTGGAAGAGGCCTAGCGAACACTAAATGTGCTTGGTTTGGCCGGAGATGCGTATGTTAAGCTTGACTGCTTTGGCACCTGTTGTACAACAAATTCCCAAGAAATGTAAACCTGAAAAGGCAGCTGGTGTTGATCCGGTATGCATTCACTTAGCATTATTAGTACGAATTCAGACAGACGCAAACAGATGGAGAATGCTAATGAGTTTTCTGCTGAAATTCACCCAATAATCATGTTGACTTTGGCTCCTGGTCTCCTGTTTATGCATGTATCCAACCAAAATGTCTTGATTGGCTTCACATTTTCCTACAGGATGTTTTCGATGGACTCAGACCACAAGAACTATTAAAATCTATCAACTGTTAGAATCCTCTAATACGGTTCTAATAGTTAAAGAACAAAAGCACACAAACCCTTACGGACGATCTCACTGGGGTGAAATCCTTTGGAGCCAAACGTTGCCTTTCAGGCCACATGACAGGGAAGAACCACAAACTCTCTTTTTATTAAAATAAAACAAAAAAATCAGCTTCTCTTAATCTAAAAACCTGTTTCCTTTCTACTGTGAAAATAAAACTTGTAGACACTCTGCTGATTAAAAATAAGTTTTGTGTGCAAAAACTTGTCAATTCCAGTTGTTTCATGTAATTCTTCTTAAGCCAGTTTTAATTTTGTTTGAATCAAATAAAACGTGGGGCATATTTTAAATTAAAGAGTTTATTTCCTAACTAGATGAGAATCGATAGATGAGTCTGAATCTTTGTGTTCCGGTGGTTAGTTTAAGTCAATGACCTAATGAGTTATGCTGTAACTCAAACCAGAAAAGATGCATTGAGGGTTTTTGGACTCATAAAAATGACCCCTAATAACTCAAATGACGGCACCCAGTCTGCTTCCTGACCTGTCTTCTGTCTGAAATCCTGTCCTCTTGGTCATGATTATGACTCCAGTTAAGGTTCAGACAGCAGATGAAGCGTTTTGCCCAATTACACATCAGCAACGTGACCAAGATGTCAACCTACTGGTTACCGGACGAACCCCCTACACCTTCAGCAGCACATCATTTCCATTTCTGTTTGACGGTAGAAACGGTCTGTTAGCTTCATACGTGAACTCTGACCCCAGCTGTGTCGTGTGGAGCCGAGAACATTCCTTCAGACAAAAAGAAGCTCTTAAGGTTTTCACAAGAGTTAAAGAGTCTGTTCCAAAACATTTTCCTCGTGTTTTTACTGGCGGTTTGATCAGAACTGTTCAGCAGAGAGAATTTATTCCTCTGACACTCCTTGTTGATGGTGTACACCCATCCTCTGCTTCCCATGCAGCCCGGAGGGGCTGAGGTGTAATCCCTCTGTCTCCGTACATTCACCGGCTCTGGGAGCTGGAAAATGAAAAGCAAATATGAGAATGGCTGCTGTTGTTGAGCTTTGACACGACGCAGGCCTGCTTCTCTTGGCTCGGCTGTTTCATCTGCTGGTTCCAAAACCTTCCAGGACTGGACCCTTCTGGAAGAACAAAGGCTTCAAACCAACAAGCCACATTTAGGAGGGAATTTTTCTAAAAGAAAAGCAACAACCAAACTGGTTTGTGGTAAGCTAGTCAGCTTTTACTAGGCCAGTTTTCAAATGGCGGTATTTTGGTTTAGTTTTTAGTGCAAATATCTTAGCAAACTTAAATGACTCAAAAGTAGCTTAAATATGTTTTCAGCAAGATGCATGGGCTTGTTTTTAGCCAAATGGATTAAAAGCACTGGTCCCACTGACTGATTATTTCACTTTCAACATGCAGATCTTATATTGCTGATCATTTGTTCACTGCCTCCTGGTCTGATCCACAGAGTTTCTCTTAGAGGTCAGCATGTTATCACAGTTTCCTCTGGTTTTCTTCCCACAATCCAGAAACAAGTATTTTAGACTAACTTGTGGTTCTTCATTACCCTTCGGTTTCTTTCTTCACCTGGTGGTGGTCTGAGGTATTGCATGAGTCTGAGACCCTAAGCATCAGAAAGCAGGCAAAAAACACGAAACACGTGAGAACCAGAGGTTTTCTTTCTGATGACTCCTAAATGAGAGCCATGATCTGATTTGCGGTTTTTCATATTTTCTTGCATAACAGTGGAAACGTTCCCAGTGGGAATGTTACTTCCTGCTTCATGGGTGAAGCACAGCATCACTGCACATCTCTGCTCATCTGTTCTGTTTCTTTCACACATCCTGACTCAGTCACATTCCTGATCTTTCTTTACTGCTGGTTGATTTTGAAAGCATAGATTTTATGATAATTTAGACCGTGATGTGTCTTTTTTAGTGGAATAGCTCTTTAAATTATACGTTTATTTCAGGTTTGTGATTCTCGTTGCCCTGCTTTTACATTTGCTTCCTAACTGTCTTGTTTCCGTCTTTCTCTGCAGACAAATGTTTCTCCAACCAGACCAGCCCCAAGTGTGTCTCCTCATCCTCTTCCTCCTCGGATGTGGAGCCTAACTCGTCTTCCTCCTCCTCCTCCTCCATCCTTCCTGTCAGTCAGATGATTGACAAGGTGAGAGATTACTGCTCCACGCGCACCGACAACTTCTACAAAAACATCATCATGTCCGACAGTTTCGCCAACTGCACCCGGCTCTAGAGCTGCAGCTCCAGCTTCTGGAAGACCTTTTCTCTTTGTAAATATTCACGACTCGCTTTCAGCCTGGGATGCGCCTCGTTCTGGAACATCTTCAGGCGTTTAAGGCTCCTCTGTTGTTGCCAGAGGAGATTGTTCTGAATCTAAAGGAGCTTGGGGAATCTTTGCAGATCTGACCGGGAACGTCTTCTGGAACGTTTCCTTTTCCGTCCAGGAAAACGGATCAGCCTTTCCGCCGTCCTATTACGCACCTACAATCTTAAGGAACATGTTTTATTTTATTGTTTTCTTGTGTTATATGTGTTTGTTTGGTATTGTATAAGTAGTAGGAGTTTTACAATGTGGAAATCATTTAGATTGAGAAATTTGTTCAAGTTCAGCTCATTAAAACAGAATCAGTGACATTAAAATCTAGTCCTGTCCTCAAAATTTCTATAAATTATGACAGAATCAATAATTCAATAATTCCCCAAACCAGCTTTAATGCAACACAGAAGATTTTCTGATGACCAAACGAGCAAAGTGTCTCAAGGCCAGAGAAACAACTGGCTGTTGCAAAATAAATTATTAAAAATATAACAGCTGCAAACCGTAAGAAGCAAAAAAGTTATTTTTCAAAATGCTTGGTGGGAGTCCACAGCTGAGGGCTCCTGCTTTCTGCATGGAGGGTCTTTCCTGGTGGTTGTTGGTGGTGGACTTTAATTATAATAAATATTTACATAAATCTGACTGAGATGAGACTGAGATCATGAATTAGAAATAAATATCTGGACCTTATTTAGCCATGAACGTTTAGACTTTCTTCTCTTATATATTCCACACAAAATCAGCTCAATAAAAGACTATAAATCATTTAAACAGTCGTCAAACCACCAATACTGTAGCAGCTTAACTGATTTAAATGTAGGCGACATGGACTTATGGTGCCGTTTGTAAAGTCACACTGTCAAAACTGAACAGCAACAGTTTGGTTTATAAAGCCAAACTGGAGAAAAACATTATTTCACTCACAAGTTCACCATGTTGTTCAGTCATTTATTCACTGCTTAAAACTAAATATTTAACATTTAGTCAACCAACTAAATATTTAGCTCCAAACAAAATGTTCAGCAAGCTGAGTATTTAGCTTCAAGCTAAGCATTTATAGTTACCAGGGTAAATGCTTGATTTTAGACAACATGAAGCCACCTGTAAGCTAAATATTTAGTTAAGTATGTAGTTGGTAAGCTGAATATCTAGCTCAGTATATTTGATTTGAAGCTGTGACATTTATAAATAAATGCATAACATGATGAAATTATTTACCAGCTAAATAACCCAAACTACTGCTGGTCATTTTTGACTGCATGTGTTTTATTTACTATTGCAGCTGTAATACAAAAAATCTTTTCTGTATTTCCTGAGTGGTTGAGAGCTAAATGGTGGTTAATATGGTGACATATTTCCGTATTGTATAAGTTATTTTCTGGCAGTAAGTATGTCTTTAAGTGTTATGGAAACATCTGGCAGTGACCACATGATGCCTCCTGGATTCATTCAGGACTGAAGCTCCGCTGCTCATGCAGACAAAAACCTTTTCCATTTAAACTCAAAGAGAGGAATGTTAATCATCACTTTAATAATCTGTTTATACACACAGAATAAGCTATAAAGAGCAAAATATGGCAGCAGTTTTCACTCTGATGTAGCTTCAGCCTCACCAAAGACAGAATACTTTGGGTGAATTTTGCTTCCTGAGTGTTCACTAGAACCAAATGATCTTTTGCAAACTCTGCAGAGCACAGAAACCCTCCTGGAATCAGTTTGAGACACGTCAAGTCACAGGAACAAACCCTAAGTTAGAAACGACCCATAAAACCTCCCAGTTTTCCACATCCACGCGTCTCCAGGATGACGAGGTGCTTCAGTTTGGAGCTATAGGGTGGTCAGAGACGCTGATGCGATCCTACTGTATCATGTAACCGCCGGACTGTAAAAAGGGAAAGAGCCGGAGAGAAATGGGCTGTTATGTTCTGTTGTCTTTTTTAATACTGTGATGTTTGTTTGTGGAGCCATATCCTCTGTAAATAGTGATCTCTCTGTTCGATGTGCCTCATTCTGTGTGTGGATGCAGGAAGCTGCAGTCCGGATCGTTGTGAAGCTCCGAGTGCAGAACGGATGAGACGGGAAAGACCAAACGGACTTGGTCCAGATTAGACTTCTGTGTTGTTAGGAAACTGATCTTTGATTTCTCTCTGCAGCTGTTTGGGTGAAGATTAAATAAATACACTTTATTGTTACATAAGCAGACTTTTTCCACCTTTATGCTGCTTCATTTTACATTTGAGAAATACAAAAAGAAAGCCCGACCAAACGCAAACGGAGGCTCAGTCAGTCTTTGCTTCTCCTGCCAGGTTAGTTTTAAATCTGGCAGCTTGAACGTGGAAAGAAATGTTTTAGGGTGATAAACAGTGATGTCTCTGCAAAAAGTATGAAAAATGAGGAATCAGTGGGGAGTTTTCCACAGAGCTGCACATAAAAACTCATTTTCTTGTAATTTTCAATGTCTATGAAGCAGAAGGAATAAATAAACTCAATCAATCTTAGAATCAGGAACCTGTTTTGTGTCTGGCTTAAACATTGACCACAGTCTCTAAGAATTAAAAGGTTCATTTCGCCCATCTCAGTGAGCCAGTTTTATGATATTTCCCACTGGAAGAGGGAGGAAACCCAAGAACATTGTTTTTGGGGAAAACTGTAAAAGGTTTAGCAGCACAAGTGAAATCCCATCCCGGTCCCTCTGTGTGTTGGCACCGGTTTAAGCTAGTGGTACCTTTAAAGGGTCATGTTCTGCTTTTCTATGACTTTCACCAAATAAGCCAAATATTCACATGGAAAACCCTTTCCTGAAGTCTGATAACTGGAAACAGGATAACATCGCCCCTGCAGCTTTGGCTGCAAAAACAACATTAAAAATAAAGATTTTGGATATTTAATGACGCTACAGTGGACCCCGACTAGTTCAGGTTCGGGTTTTTTTGTCTGTTTACTGAATGTTTTTTGTAGAGCATTTAAAATATATTCTAAAAAATAAAATAGCTAAGCACAATGCTTGACCAGCATTTGAAAACCAGCCAATCCAGAAGTCTAATTTATTTTCCTTGGTGCTGATTGGCTGCATTGGCTACAATGAAGACCATAGATATTATCCTCTGTAACACTGACAGGCTCCACTGTGCATATTTTAACTGCTAAAATATGCAGTTATAGACATTTTTAGAGCAGATTCATGCATTATGGTACGACTAATTAGTAGAATTATGAATTAACAAACTAGAGAATAAGATGATTGTGACTCACTGGTGATTTGTGTTTCCCTTGTTGGAGGCCACAGCATCCATCTTTCCATCAGGCAGAAACCAAGAAGCTTCAAACAATCAGACGCTGTTAAAACTGTAAGTTGAATTGAAAGAAATCTTGGACTGTAAGTGTCACCATCCTCTGGTGGACCCACGTGTAATCTTTGATGCATTTACAGCGTTTTATGTTCGATATGATATTTTTAAGACTCTTCCATTCCAGTTAAATTTCCAGATTCGGTTTGGTAAAATCCACCTTTCTGTGACCCGTTTAGACGGTTGACGGTTCCTCTGTGGTAACATCTGACCAGTCTGGACTCAGAGTTCTCATTATTTCTCTCATTTATTTAACTTGAATTGAATTTTTTTAATACGTTTTGTTGAATACACCGTTTGTCTCCCGTGGTTAACCACACAATCGTCTTTTTGGATCTCGACCCACCGGTTCTGGCAGCAGCAGAGTTCAGCATGAGGTCCAGTGCGTGGTCAAGGACGCATTTCACCGACCACCAGAAACCACGGGTCGCTCTTTCTTTCCTTTTCCCAGCATGGCGGAGGAATTTATTCATCAGCTCACCAAATAAAAGCCAGAGAGACTCAGGCTGGGAGAGCGGACGTCCTGTTAGAGGAAAAATGATTATACGTTTTCTCTTGTTGACCAAAATACAACCAAACTGGGCCAAAACACTTCATTATGAATAAGTGAGACTTAAATATTACCTTCCATTTTAAAATAGAAAGGAGTATTAAAGGAAACTTTATTGATCATCTTTTAAAAATAGGGTTTAGAAAGCCAGAAGTGGTGTTCTTAGAGCTAAAAGCAGTTTGTGTCTCATCTTCAGCCGACTGCATCCAAAAATCACAGAGGATTTTTATTTATGGTTTATCAACCAATCAAGTTTATTTATAATGTGCATTTTAGCAACAAGGCAGCTCAAAGAGCTTTACATCATAAAACATAAACATCATCAAGCATCAATCGTTGTATATTGAAGTTCAAAAGCATCTCTAACCAGGTGAGTTTTTAGCCTTTAATGGAGGTCAGTGTTTTGGCTGTTTTGCTGTTTTCTGGTAGTTTGTTCCAGATTTGTGTTGCATAGAAGCTGAATGCTGTTAAATCAGATGGTTTATGTTAATATTCAGAATGAACAAAATAGTTGATGTAAGCAAGGAGCATGTTTGAAGTTCAGTTCACATGATTACATAATAAAATTTAAAGACATTTATATAAAGCAATCTAATAAATCTTAAATCCTAAAAGATACTTAAAATATAAAACTTTTAAAAGTTTTTTATGATAGTTATTAGATCAAATTTCTTCAAACATACAATACTCTTATTTACATTTTAGCACTAATGAAGTTCCATACAGTGTTTCAGTTTCACAGCTGTTTGTAAAAATATTTCTTCTCTTTTTTTCTGCTTTTTCATGGATACAGTTTTTTTTTTTTAGGATTCAACAAATATTGCAACTTCTGCCCAAAGTCCAGCTTATAGGAACCTCTTTCCTGTCAAGAAATTGAAACTCTTCATGATTTTGCTGAGTAATAAAATGCCGAGTCACTGGTTGCTATAACGATGTCCACCTATTTGTTTAACTTGTAAGGCATTGAAAAAAGTCCCTGAACTGAGCAAATTATTAAACATCATCACACCCTAAGCTGGATATTCTGTGGCACAATCTTCAAAAATCAACCAACTTATGCTGCAATTTTTGGAAAAAAAAAAACTTTAAAAGGTCCCAGATGCTTCAGTCTGATTTAAAAGAGTAAATAATGTCAGTTATTACTCAGGTTGATCAGCTGCAGCCTCCTTCCTCCATCCACAGCAGAGAAACTCGTCCTGCACCACGAACCAGGGGTGAAAAACTGATCCCCAGACTCGAATGTTCGGTAACATTTTCTGTTTTCTCTCCACCTCATGTTCACCTCTCTGCTAACTCTCAGCGCTGGGATTTATCAAACATGCGGTCAGGTCACAAATGCAGAAAATGTGTGAACCCTGTTGCTACTCCATGTGCCATAAGTCCAAGGAGAGAAAACACAAGAGCCCAGAGATCATTTATCATCTGGTGTATGGAGATGAGGTGGTTGACACACACTCAGCGAGAACAAACCCAGGAACGCTCAGGTTTCATTGGTTTCGCTCTCCTCACTGCTGACAGAGACTCTGCTGCCACAGAATGCAGATTACAGCGTGTGGTTTGGAGACGACGAGCCGCCTTGTTCTGAGGTCGGAGGAGGATTTTCAGAAATCTCTAAGACCCTTACTCTAAAGGTTATGATGGTAGATGTATTATAGTGCAATAATAACTTACAGGTAAAAAGGAAAGGCTGTCAGTTGCATAAATGTCTGCTCTCCAGGTCAAAGTAATATAAAATTCTTCAAATTCTTCATATGCTGCAAAATAAATCCATCTGTTTTATGTTCAAGCAGCAGGGATTACTGCTACCTGAGTGACCTGAGGTCCACTCAGACTTACTGTTCTCTACTTTGGGAAAAAACTGTGAGACATGTGTTGAAGTGAGTTGAACTTGTGGACCGTAAACGACTTAAAAATAAAATCCAGTACTGGGAGATTGATCTGCAGCTGCTCAACACATGAAACGACACATAAAGCAAAACTTTGATCCGTCAGGATGAAGAAAATGCAGTAAAACAGGCAGATGAATCTATGTTGAGCCTGACTTTAGGATCCAGCTCTGCTAACTTGCTAATGCATTAGCAGAGATAATAA
>NW_015117527.1:0-480 GCF_001443285.1 Poecilia latipinna
GATGTGAGGAAGAAGAGGGAGAAATCTATAAAGAGAGACGGTGTTCTGTCAGATCAGCATACGTTGTCAGATAGTCATACCTTAGCTCAGACATGCATACGCTGTCATTACCATATGATTTTATTTAATCAGCAACATAGAATCATGATGTAGATCATCATACACTTTGTTATGAACAGCTGTATGACATCCTGATTTAGCGGTTAAGTAGATTAATGAGTTTTACACGGGCATGTGTTGTAGTTGACTGCAGCTGCAGCCAGACCTGCTTTAAATACACTTTGAAACCATGACAACGCATCTATATCTATCTAGTTATCATATTATGTGATATTATAGACAATTTAATGACTTATTTTCGTCATAACTTGTTGCGTATGCTGAACTGACAACTCCACTGACTTCTTAATGCGCATGCGCGGGCATGCGTACTAACTGCATGTATGCTATCCTGACAGCGTAGGGCTATCTGACAGAACA
>NW_015117527.1:5297-10364 GCF_001443285.1 Poecilia latipinna
TGACCTGCTCCTCCTCAACACAAGGGGGCGCCAACTCCTGACTGACAGAGCATCAAAGAAACAACACGAACTCAGTGAGGGACCCTCCTTCTCCTGCCGCCCTGGGCAGCTGCCCACGGTGTTGAAATCGCTCTCTCTCTCTCTCTCTCCCCGCCAGCATCTGTTCCTGTCAGATCCAGCTGTTCCCCAGACATCAGTGACCTTATTCAGGGCGCTTCAGGAGTTGCAGCCTGACCCAGATGTCTCCTGTCTCTTGTTCTCCAGCTGCCGTCTCGTCCTCCATGGCGGGCCTGGAGGTCTTTACTGACGCCGCCTCCCTGCTGTCTTTGAACTCCAGCGTCTTCTTCAGCGAGACGCCAGCGCCGTGCGTTAGGGACCCGCTGGGCGCCGTGGTCGTCAACGTCGGGGGGAGTCGCTACGTCCTCTCCCAGGAGCTGCTGGCGTCCCACCCGGAGACCCGACTGGGGAAGCTGGTCTGCTGCGGTCAAGACTCTGCGCTGGAGCTCTGCGATGACGCAGACTTCCTCCAGAATGAGTTCTTCTTCGACAGAAGCTCCCAAACCTTCCAGTAGGTCTTCCTCTACTCTCAAAACAACCGTCATCATACAGCATTCCTTAGACCTTTAGTCCAAGTCAGGGTGGCCAGCTCCAGGCCTGGGGGGCCGGTCTCCTGCAACTTTTAGATACGTCTCTATTTCAACACACCTGAGTCAAATAATGAGGTCGTTACTCTGGAGAGCCCGACTGAGGAGGTGATTCAGCTGTTTGAAGTGTGCTGGAGCAGGGAGACAGCTAAGAGATGCAGGACAGTGGCGCTCCAGGACCAGGACTGCCCACCCCTGGTCTAAGGGATGCTTAGACCTTTATTCCTGTAGTTCTAACGTGAGATCAACCTGGGACTCTGCTGTATAGACAACCGGGGGCCTCATGTCTAAGGCGGCGTACGCACAAAAAATGTGCGGCTCCATGTTTCATGCTCAAGTTGATATGTATGGAAATGAACCTGCTGTGAAAATGTGCATCAGCCATGCAAACGTTTTCAGTTTGACAATAACAAACTGCAAAGTGTCAAAACTCACCTAAATACACTGAAACCGGTACCAGGGCCCTCATGAGCCCTGAAAGCAGCTTTTAAATAAACTATATAATTATTATTATAGATGCTTATACTGCTGTTAGCCAGGATGGTTGCCATGGTTACTGCTTCACGTGGCAGCAGACTTCCAGGTATTTATTCTAATTTACATTAATATGTATTCATGGAGGCGACAGGCGGAGCAGCAGCTGCTCTGTTTCCCCCAAATCAGGATAGAGGAAAGGTGAGCAGGTCTGATTGCAGCACGGCTTCATACATCTGGATTTTTTGGTGCACCGCACTTTTCTAAATTTGTCCTACGCCAAGTTTCAGTGTGAAAACAGCGCAGGGTTTGATACACGAGGCCCCTGATGTTTTCACCCTGCAGAGATGAGGAAACATCTAGTCAGGGCTGATCTGGTTTCAGGTTCCTCAACCTTTCTGGTGTTTTCAGAAACTTTAGGCTGTTCAGACTTTGTTTCATTCATCTCTTTGCTTGGTCCTCAGGTATGTGATGAACTTCTACCAGACGGGTCACCTTCATGTCATGGAGGAGCTGTGTGAGATCTCCTTCCTGCAGGAGATCGAGTACTGGGGCATTGACGAACTCCGCATCGACTCCTGCTGCCGGGAACGCTACCACCGCCGCAAGGAGCAGAAAGAGTCCCTGGATGTCTGCCAGGAGTTTGAGACCGACGAAGAGGAGGTCTTTGTAGGTGCGCTCTGTCCAGGACTGCGTCAGCATCTCTGGGACATTCTGGAGAGACCGGAATCGTCTCACGCCGCCCGGACCTTTGGCTCCCTCTCCATCTTCTTTGTGGTGCTGTCAGTCGTCAACATGGTGCTGATCTCTCTGGACCTGGACCAGGACTTCGGCGTGAGCTGGCTGGGCGCCAGCGGGCCGCAGCTGCTTGACATCGTGGAGTACATGTGCGTCCTGTGGTTCACAGGTGAGCTGGTGCTGCGCTTCAGCTGCGTCCGGGACAAGTGCCGGTTCAGTCGAAGCATCCCCAACGTGATCGACCTGCTGGCCATCCTGCCCTTCTATGTGACGCTGGCAGTGGAGAGCCTCCATGGCGGCTCCACCGAGCTGGAGAACATGGGCCGGGTGGTCCAGGTGCTGCGCCTCCTCAGGATCCTGCGCATGCTGAAGCTGGGTCGACACTCCACAGGTACGCGCTTCAGTAGAAAGTACATCTGCTGTGCTCAGCTGTTTCTCTCAACCATTAAAACTTAGTAGAACTGATTTGGCTCATGTTCTGGGTTTGCTTCTACAAGGTTTACTGGGCCTTTAGCCCATCCCAGTGAAATTGGGTCGAGTTTTAAGGTGTCCTGCTTCACCTTTTCACTCTGACATGATCTGTTGTTCTGTGGTGCTCCGGTCAGAACTTTGTGATGGCCACTCCAGAACATGGACTCTCTCAGCGTTTCCCCAGAGGAACATAAACTAAACATAAAACCTTCCTAGTTGGAAGGAGGTTGTGCAGAGCAGGTCCTCCTGTGCCGACGTTTAAATGGTCTCTCTGTGAAGGCCGTCTTTTTGGAGAATACTGCACCAAGTATCAAAGCCTGACTGCTTGATCCCTCAATGCCAACCTAAAAGCGTGACTATAATGGCAGTTATTGTCACGGTTAGCAACGGGGGTGCCGTCAGTCTGGTGCGAGCGAACAAAGAATATTGTGTGGCTTGTGAGTTCACACTTGAGCTGGTTCTGGAAGCGCTCTGAGTCTGTTCATCCAATCACAGGATTCCCTTCATTCGCCGGCACAAAGAGCAAGCAGCAGGTCAACATATTGCCTGGAGCAGCTGCATCATTACTAAATGCAACTTTCCCTCAGCCTGGTTGCTTGCTGTGTCCTAAATATTCCTGAACAAACTGGCTGTTTCCTGTTTTTTCTTACGGAAAATGAATCTGCAGCCTACAAAGAGCACAGTAATGTGGCGAAGTGTGAGGACCAATCAGAGATTCCCCTGACTCCCCCATTTCACACTCCTGATGTGAAGAGAGAAAGCAGCTGGCAGAGAAAACACGGATTCAACGTCTGATATCAGCAGAGACTCCATGAGCTGAAGAAGCTGCCTCGATCGCTCATGAATAATGCAGGAAGCAGAGGAAACTGGAGCAGGAACCCAGAATAACCAGAACCAGCAGCGATAACTAAAGTGACGTCAACGACAGGCTTACGCAAGAAACAAGATGAGTCTCCTGGAGGAAGATTGGAGCAACAGAGTCTTTATCTACTCTGAACAGGAACAGGTTCAGGGCTGAACCAGTTCTTTACTCTGAACCAGTTCTTTATCCTCTCTCTCTCCAAGCCCTGGTCTCTGGGAAAGTCCATCCCTCAGTTCCTTACTCTGAACAGTTCCTGAATGAACTGGTTCTTTTATCTGAACAGTTCCTGAATGAACTGGTTCTTTTATCTGAACAGTTCCTGAATTAACTGGTTCTTTACTCTGAACAGTTCCTGAATGAACTGGTTCTTTACTCTGAACAGTTCCTGAATGAACTGGTTCTTTACTCTGAACAGTTCCTGAATGAACTGGTTCCTAACTCTGAACAGTTCCTGAATGAACTGGTTCTTCTCCCCCTGCAGGCCTGCGGTCTCTGGGAATGACCATCGCTCAGTGTTACGAGGAAGTCGGCCTGCTGCTCCTCTTCCTCGGCGTGGGAATCTCCATCTTCGCCGCGCTGGTGTTCGCCCTGGAGCACGACCTTCCAGCCTCCACCTTCACCAGCGTGCCGGTCGCCTGGTGGTGGGCCACCACCTCCATGACCACGGTGGGCTACGGTGACGTGCGGCCCGACTCGGCGGCGGGGAAGACGCTGGCCTTCCTCTGCATCCTGTCTGGCATCCTGATCCTGGCTCTGCCCATCGCCATCATCAACGACCGCTTCTCCGCCTGCTACTTCACCCTGAAAGTCCGGGAGGCCGCGCTGCGCCACGCCGACACGCTCAGGAGGCTGACCTGCGGCTCGCCGGGGGGCGGGGCCGACCCCACCGGGGGCGGAGCCAACCTGAGGGACGCCTACGCCCGCAGCGTCCTGGAGATGCTGCGGCTGCATCGCCGAGAGCGGGCGAGCACGCGCAGCAGCGGGGGCGATGAGCTGTGGGGCAAATAAGCTGCTGGGGGTAAATTAGCGAGTCTTGTTGCCCTGGTTCCACTAAGAGTTCATTTAGTCAAACAGGAAGTGACATGCGCTGCAGCCCTTCATCATCCTTCTGGTTCCGTCCCGGTTCTTTCAGCCGACCCGGCAGCTTCAGACCCGACGCCAGGATGTTTACGGAGGAGATGCCGGGATTCTGGACCGGCCCGGTTTCCCATAGGTGGTTCTGACCCGGCTGGCAGAAACAGAAGCTGGAGGTAAACAGGCTGTCAGCGGGAGAGCGGGTCCAGATCCCGGTTCTTTTCCCGCCGGCGCCGTGGATCGGATGAGGCGGGAGGAGGAGCAGAATCGGGCCGGGTTCAGAGCGTTTCTGAAACAGAACCAGTTCAGAACCAGGAAGAGTTTCCAGCCATTTAGGAAGGAAAAGTCCAAGTCCTGCTGAAAGGAATTGGGCCTGGTAGAGAACTGGGTCAGCAGGCGGTTCTGCTCAGTAGAACAGGTGTGTCGGTTCTGTCAACTCCGGTCGTATTTGGTTCGGTCCAGGAACCAGGAACAGAACCTGACCGGGGCGTACTAGACTCCACGCAGCGGTGTGATGCAGAAATAATAATAAAAGATTCTTACAGAAACAAACAAAAAGTTAAAGAATAAAAAAATTAAATTGTGTTTGTCCTGATTGTTGTTACTGTGTAAAGAGAACCAGGCGGCATTTTGACCCAATAAACCGTGGAACCAAATCAATCTGGGTTTTTCTTTGTCATGCAGAATACCCCAGCCTAACCTTTATATTGCTGGGTTTCAGATGACGCAGCACCGACGTCACCCAATGCACATGGAGGGCAGGAAGTAAATTCAGCCCATTTATTTCTGTTGATCCAGCATCAA
>NW_015117527.1:14995-16820 GCF_001443285.1 Poecilia latipinna
CCGCAGCAGAGGTGACTCCTGGTCTTCCTTTCCTGGGGCGGTCCTCATGTGAGCCAGTTTCTTTGTAGCGCTTGATGGTTTTTGCGACTGCACTTGGGGACACTTTCAAAGTTTTCCCAATTTTCCGGACTGACTGACCTTCATTTCTTAAAGTAATGATGGCCACTTGTTTTTCTTTACTTAGCTGCTTTTGTCTTGCCATAATATAAATTCTAACACTCTATTCAGTAGGACTATCAGCTGTTTGTCCATCTGACTTCTGCACAACACAACTGATGGTCCCAACAACATTTATAAGGCAAGAAATCCCACTTATTAACCTGACAGGGCACAGCTGTGAAGTGAAAACCATTTCAGGTGACGGCCTCTTGAAACTCACCAAGAGAATGCAGAGTGTGCAAAGCAGTATCACAGCAAAAGGTGGCTACTTTGAAGAAACTAGAATAAAAGGCATATTTTCAGTTGTTTTACACTTTTTTGTTTAGTATATATTTCCACATGTGTTAATTCATAGTTTTGATGCCTTCAGTGTGAATCTACAATGTCAATAATCATGAAAATAAAGGAAACTCATTGAATGAGTAGGTGTGTCCAAACTTTGGTCTGTACTGTATGTATGTTTTTTTCATGTTTTCCAGCCGAAGAGTTCTAGCTTAAGAGTGACTGGGTCCAAAATCCGATGTGAGATTCATCCATGCTGTGCAGTGAATCTGTCCATTTCTTCCTTCTTCCTCACTTTGTGTCTTTGGGAAACCTTCTAAACAAAAACGGGAGATTTGGGAGGTATCTTTTGTTGACAGTGAAATAAATAATAGCCATTGCCACCTGTGTAAACTTTGCTGATGAATGTTATAACATCTAATGTTATGATTTTTATAATATATATTGATTCATTTCTATAGTAGGCTCTCGTATCAGATAATCTAAGTCAATGTTAGAGAATAAACTTTTTAAGATAATCTTGGTTAGCTTTCAGAGCGGCGACTGAACACCAAGCACTACAGCGCTATACCAGCTAGCATTAGCTGGCATCTTGCCGGTGGACATAAATACAGTAAAGTAAAAGTCTAATCACAAAATATACACAATAATATGTGTAGCACCCCACTGCTCTGTCCGCTATTAACTGGGACGGGAACTTAAACTCTCTGGTGGGGTGGCTATTTGGGTTTGTTAAGTTCTGGTAGATACCACGCAGGTTTACCTATGTTGAGTAAATCCTTACTCGTCCAATTACCATACACTCATTTAAAGTAACATAAATAACTCCATACAACTAGCTATCTGAATAGTTTCTTTTAATAAGAACTTGGAAAAATAAACTGTTTTTATGAAAAAAAACAAACAAAAAAAAACCTTCTTTTGAACTGTTGTTTCAATATAACCAGAATTCAACTTTTGTCATAAACAGAACTCCATACATATACCGAAATTTACAGTTTTAAACACAATATCACACATGGGCCCATACTCACTCACACACACTGTCCGGTTCCGGTCTTGTGGGAAATTCTGCCCCCTGTGAAAATCTGCCCCCTGTGTCGGGAGCGCGCATTGCAGCCAGAGAAGTGGATCCGGCGGATCTGACCATTTTCACGGCGCTTCTGATCGATTTCTCGGTAAAAACTACTCATATAATCATGTCAGTGTTGTAGCTTTCAGTTTTATCGGCAGCTATCAAAATAAAATAAATAAACGGGGTCTTCTGTGGAGGTATTTTTACGCTGTTTTGTGTTATTTTAAACGCGAAGAGAATCGATCTTTTTTTTTTTTCAGCTTTTGTCTCGTAAGCCTGACAAATAAAAGTCAGTCAACAAACACAGGT
>NW_015117528.1:0-16819 GCF_001443285.1 Poecilia latipinna
CGGTTTGAAACCAAGTTTCTTTAAAAAAATTTATTTTTTTTTTTTTTTTTTTTTTTTTTTTTTGGCGATCCACCTTTAGCATTTCCAGCTGCGCGGCACAGGGAGAATTCGATCCTCTTTGGGAATTAGTGATAGCAAATAATCGGGCGTTGTTCATCTTTCTTCTAACGAAGCTCGATTTTAACATTCCATGTAAAGATTAAACGACATTTGCTGTTGTCAGCATGGCTGATGTTTTGAAGGAGGAATGCAGCGTTTACACAGCTCTCTACACTAAAATACACAGTGCAGAAAACGGTAATCTTAATCAATGCATTTAATGTAATCAGTATCGAGTTACTGACGCAAAATGACGTCGTGTTGTTTGTGCTTGTCCTTGTAGTCTGTAGCTGAGACTGTAAAGGCCCAGTGAACAGCATCAGAGAATGGCTACAGTGGAAAACGACAAGGAGCTGAGCGACTTGCTGGATTTTAGTGCGGTAAGGCCCCTGCTAAGCCTCATTGTTGCCTTCGTAATCCATTTCATTTTAACAATAAGCACCAAACCTGGTGACGAGTACCTCGAAATGGGAATGAATGAGATTCATTCTCAATGAGGAAGAAATGTGTTTAAGCAGCCATGCTTTTTTTTTTTTTTTATATATATAAAGCTCTGTTTGTCTTGGCTCAACTTATTTATTTATTGTTTTGTCACAAATCATAGCTGAAAGACTCGGGTTGCCCTGTGTTTATTGCAGTTGTTCGCAAAAGCACGTAGGACAGTTTGGATTACGCTCTGATCAACGTTTGCATAAACGTCGAGGGAACATTCAAATGTTTTATTGCCTTGCCGTGGTTTTTACAGATTTATTGCTCTCCTTTCAGATGTTTGAACCTCCAGTTTCGAATGGAAAGAATGGGCCGACTACTCTCGCCAGCAGCCAGTTTGGAGGTCCCGGTAAGAGATAATACACAAAAGAGACGGTTTGTTTGCCTTTCCTTCACCTGTAGTCAGTGGCCGTATTGCTTGGTAATGCTTCTGTGACTTTCTAAAAATAAATCTATTAGAGCCCATCTCCAGTCTCACTACCTCATTTTTACTCTCTTGCTTTCTTTCCAGTTGTAATAGAATAATACATGGTTCCCGTTTCCTTGTTTTAGTTTTCATAAATTGAGAATTCATCATCAGATGCACAAATCCAACCCTCATATTAGCGTTTAAAGCATGCATGCAACGTCAATGTTGTCAAATAATAACCAGGACACTCCAAAAATCGGATGGTGGTGCTTTTGTATGTCTGCTGGAGTTTTATATGCCGACCCCAGGCGCCGTTTCCCTGCTCTACCAGACCCAATAGTCGCAGACAAAACAAAGTTCTCTGCTACCATTGTGTTTTTTGGAGGTGCATTAAGTCTTTCAACAAGCATCAGAGAGCAACGCGATATTCAAGGGGAAGATCAAAGACGACACGTTCGGTTGCTGGGTGGGGTTATCAGGGGCTCTGTTTCATCTACTCACAAGAAAGCCACTTGTGTTGTTCTTCTGTAAGGATCGGGCGCGCTCTTACAAACGAGGCATGTAGATGTTATCAATCCTAACGGCTTCTCATGAGGCACCTACGGCCCACAGGAACCGTACCAGGGCTCTTTGAGCTATTCGAACAGGTCGCTCCTCATTTCTGCATCTGAAATGCCTGAACTGAGCTTAGCAGGTATTCCTAAGACTCTTGTTCAAGAGTTTGAACAACTTGTTTATTTTTAGTGCTTACCTCAGAGTTGGACCTTTTGCAGCAATGAAATAAGTAAATGCACCCAACAAAAGAAAATTATGAAGCGACTTTTAGCTACTTAGCTCAAATTAGGGAGTTGTTTTAGCAGAGGATATAAGAGGCTCAGCGGAAATCCAGACACCCTAGGCACACACCCCTGGCATTGAAATGAGCTGTGCTGTTTGATGTCTAATATCAAAGCTCCAAACTCTTGATTCCTGATGAGTAATTATGTAACAGTCATTAGTCTTACACACATACTGAGTTAAGCGTGGGCTGGTTACTGCTGCCAAGGTATGCCAAGGATTTTTTTTTTTAAGTTACCCTTTCAAAACCACAAACATTTGAGAAAAGTAAAGTAATTTTTAACATGAAAGTTTAAAAAAATAAAATCTAAATTAAAAACAGATTCATTAATTTTTCTAAACTGATTCTACATTGTTTTATTATTTATTATGAGATGAATGTCTAATTTCCTTCTTGATTGGAAAAAAGTTGGATATGGGCCAGAGTTATGAATATTTTGGGGCTTTACTGTGTGGTGATGCCATGAAACTGTCCTACGTGAGGTCATCATCATTCCTCATTAGTCTCATACCTGCCCACATGGCACCATGAGAGACACCTGATGGGTTTAAAAGTTTCCATATGGCTCTAAAGTAGTCATTTACATGTTTTTTCCCCCCTCACAATTCATATGGTTTAAATGTGAAACTTTACCATGTGTTTTTGTGCTCTTGTTCTGAGCTGTCAGTGATTATCATATCTGTTCAATCCAGTCCACTGTTTTTCTTTTTCTTTTTTTTTTTTTTTTGCGTGTGCTTTCATTTTTTTAGTTCACAAGAAACCGAGACTCCTAACGTGTATTTTTAGGGTGGTATGGGTAGAAATTCTGACTGGCTTGTGATATAAATTTGCATGAAAAGGTTCCTTGTTTCAAGCAGATGTGAAACTGAATTTGAAAAACTCAGGTGGGAAAGTTACATGAAGGTCTGTTGTGTAAAGTCTGACGATCCACTGCTTATTATTGTAAAAATTGTAAAAAAAAAAAAAAAAAAAGATCCAAACTATCGCTGGAGAACAGTCGAATGTAAGCTGCGTGCGTTTAAAGGATAGTATGTCACATTGTCCTGCACTTAGGAAGTCTCCTGTGACTAACAGGTTTAAAGAGTCAGCCCTGTGTCATTGTACATTGTTCATTATTTCATTAACAGTGTTTTCTCTCTTGAGATCGTATCTGACATCACGCTTTGTGTCTGCGTGACTCACTTTTCCAGGGAAAAGAAGAAGTCGCGCAGACAAACGGACCGCTCGGTTGTAGTTGGCCTGGGGCAGCGTTCCAGTAAAAACCAAGACATGCCTGCATGTTTGGTCAATATATCTGCCTGCGTTTCGCTCACAAAGTCGGTGACTCAGGCTGTCTGTCTGTTTCCGATAGCTCTGTCTGTGCTGTGTAATTATAGACCAGCCAACCTTAAAGGGGTGTTGCATGCTGGGAGGAAAAGTGCATTGGGGTTCTCGGGAGAATTTTTCTGTTACTCATCCTCTTATTCCTTTTCCTGCTTATAGATATTGTAGCCTGTCTGAGCTGATATTTGTGATTTTGGCATGGCGTTCTGTAGGACTAATGAAACTTAGTATGTTCGAAATCAATATTAGTGTCATGCTTCACTAGCAATCAGCAGTATGGTCTGCTGTAGCTGCTGTAGGAATCAATATTCACTCATTAAACTAAATGAATTGAAGCATTGTAAGAAATCTTGATGTGGAAAGATTTGGTGAAAAGTGTAGGAACATTTTTTAGGTTCAGCAGACTGAGATTCATTCAGCAGTATGCACAGCGCAAGTGTAACTGCAAAGAAGCCAAGAGTAGCTGCAGTTTTTGGACGAAACCTTGGACTATAATCTGATTTGTTCAAATAAAAATTGTAGCTGTGACTGACTCTAGGGTTTTATAATGAGTCCAGTGGCTCATCGTGATAATGTAGATCAACATGTTCCTGACTAAATGTCTCATTGTCTGTGATTTGAATTAAACACGCTTTAAAAAAACATGCAGTTTTTAATGTCCACTATCCTAATCGGCAGCAAAATGTTCTGCCATTATTGTTGGATTATTTTAGTCTCTTTTTTTTCAAATTGTCCCTGTAGTGTTAAGTAATTTTACTATCTGAATTGTTATTTCACAGTTACACCCTCCTTTAAATGTCTCTGAGTGAAACCATTCACAAGTATGAGCAGATGTAAACACACTTCTTTACGATTTTAACAAGTGTTTTTGTTGTTAATCTAACCCGCCTAATGCTGAGTAGTTAAAATTTCCATACTGAAATTGGGGTTATTGTAGAATTATGACACAAGTCTACTTGCTAAAGAAGTTTTTATTTTTTTAATAAACTTTGCTCTCAAACAATCAAAAAGCGCTATCCACTTGGTTCATCTTGATGTATTATGGTAAATAGCGTCAGATTGTATTTTATTGAGTCAAAAACTAGGATTAGAGTAAATCTTGGTTGGCGAATGAATTGAATTGTATCTAACTGTTGCTTGTTGTTGATGGATCTTGGGTTGTTGGGGATGCACAAAGTATCGGCATCGACATCGGTATCGGCCGATGTTGATGCCGACAGTAGAACGCCCGATGAGTAGAACGATATTTACTTCCATCTGGTTGCTGTTTATGTGTTTAACTCAAGCAGAGAAAGTTTCAAATCTAAAACATATCAGAAGTTGTTGGTGTTTTTTTTATTTTTTTATTTTTTTGATTGAAGGTGCTTGCTGATGACAACACGCTAAAATGTCTAACGTGTAAGTTTTGCTTTGATTGACAGGCAGAGCGGCAGTCAGACATGGAGAGGGGACGTGAAATTGCCTCCTTCATCTCTTATTCCGCTGGTGTCGTGTAGCTCACACTTGTCACTGCAATCTAGCTGCTTTTGGCACTATGGAGCCATTATTCTGTTCTACTGCTGATCCTGTCAGGATTCTCGCACCCCCCTTCCCCCCTTAGCTTTTTAATTAGACAACAAAACAAAAATATGAATATTCATAGGGCTCAGCCTCATTAATATGCACAATTATGCAAATACGAGTGCAATTAAACTTCAGATTTCCCCAAGAGATGCTGTGTTGCAGTACGAGAGGAGATTTGAGAGCGAGGGGATTGGGCAGAGATTTCTGCTCCACAAATCTTTAACATCCCTTCCTTAAAGCTGCTCCGGCCCGCGATGGCACATGCCAGCCGTGTGAGTTTGGACGGTGAGCCTCGCGCTAAGGTGAAGGTGTGGGCCTAAGCGTGTGGGAACAAATGGGCTATGAATGAGTGTTGCCATGGAAAAAGCGTAAAGGAGTGGAGTGTGGGAGACCGAGGAATGTCGAGGATGATTCTGGAAGCCTCGTACTGGGTGTTAATTATTCAAACTTCCTACAGCTCAAATCCAGACTATGTGACAGCGCCGTCACAGTGCTGTCTCGCTCTGTGAGCTTTGAAGTTTCTCAATGTAGGTTGCATTAAGGAGCCTGAAAAACCTGTATCAAAGCAAGTCGTCACTTTTTCAAGTGACACATTTGTTGCAAGACGGGGACATAAATCTGTGATCATAATGCTATTACCTTTTGGCTGACGGAGTTTTTTTTTTTTGTCCCAACAGGTGTAGATGAGAGGAGAGGGTCCAGTCCGTGGGGACCAGGGGAGCAGACTAGTCCATCTTTCAACCAGGGAAGGGTATGATTTATTTTAGCCTCGGCCGTAGAGTGCAGCAGATGTTGTGTTATTCTTCACGTGTTGCGTGATTTATTGCTTTATACCTCTTTTACACACAGACTGCAACATTATGAAGTGCTCTAGATTTGACCACTTATGCATTACCAGTGCTGCCGATGATTAATGCTGGGTTGTGACCTGCCTTCCTGGGCTTAAACAAGAGTGTAATTTGTTATTTTCCAATTACATGTTGATTGAAAACATAGAAAAAAACTTATTAAAATAATAGCAGGTGACTTTGAAAGTATGCAGTAATATTACATTCGTGCTTAAAGTTAAATAGTAAAATTCGGGGCCGCAACTAACAATTATTTTAGTAACCAATTATTCATACAATTAATTGCATAAAAAGATTATCACATTGTGTAGATGTTTCATTTAACCACTTAAGCCTTTTTTTTTTTACACAATATTAGAAATAATATTAAAATATGCAAATGAACAAATAATTCAATGCATTTTTTAAAATAACAAAATAAACATTTTATTGCCAACAGTGCAATAACACAGCCTTCTTTTAGTGTATGCTTGATCAAAATGATTAATTTTTGCATTAACCAATTCAGAATTGTAAAATATCAAAAGGTGCTTGAGAGAAAATGTATTTTATTTTATTTTATTTTTTTACAGAATTTGAAAATTGTCAAACTATAACTATGCCACATGAGGAGTTCTAGGCGGAACATATTTACAAAGGATTTAAAAAACATCTTTAATGCAAATGAATATGTTTATATATATTTGACTTCATGTTCTTCTGCAAATGTCCTTTCATTGAGTCTGTGAAATCCAGTTAACGATTAATCAAGTCCTAGATTCGTTGACGATTATTTCAATAATCAATTAATCACGATGAATCCAATTAATCCAATTAGTCTTATAATTAATATATTATGTTGTTGCATTTTGATGCAGATGAACTGAAAATCAAAGGATGCCATCTGCTTATTTTTGATGCAACTACGAATGAAGTGTTATTCCGTCTCTTTCTCTCAGGTTTTCGAAGAGGGCCTTTACAGTGAGAGAGAAAGTCTGGCCTCTACCCCCGTATTTGGACCAGGCATTGCTGGTAAGAAGATTTTAATTCAATCTGAGCTCTCGAAGCACAGACATCACCACTTTCAAATCATCCCTTCTATTTTTTTAAATTTATTTATTTATTTTTTTTTCATTTTTGCAAATTGGTAAAAAAAAAATTGTCAGTGTCGGACTAAGTGATGGAGGAATGTGTTAACTGGCACTCAGACTCGTACATCAATGCACAGTGTGACTGAACAGAACAACAAGCAGTTTGTTTTTCAGAGCAGCCATTCACAAGTCCGGCACTCATGTGGCAGTTTAGGGCAGCGCATGTTTCAGGATGAGGGGGAGCAGGGCAAACGGGGAGGATGTGGAGGAGGGCTTTGTTTGTGTGTGTTCGCTATGGGAGGGGTGGGGGGTGTAAAGGGAGGGCACCCATGCACAAACAGGGCTCTCCCTGGGGAAAACAGTGGACTATAGCGCTTCTCTGTTTAACTGTCAGCGGAGGGGGCAGAGTTTGGATACAATTGCCCCTGGAGCATTTGTAATGAGTCTATTTGGTTCATTTAAACACTGCAGCATATACATTCACCTTGCAAATGCGATGAATGGCAGGGCAGTGTGATTACATACATAACATTTGCCTTTTAACGATCCTCAAATCTTTTTCTTTATTTTAACAGGGAAAGCTGAACGAGGGTCATACTCATCATTTGGGACGCAGGTGAGTCTTTCAAAGAAAATAAAGTCATACCAGCAACAACGTGACAAAGGGAAACCTGCAGATTAACACAAAAATAAATTCATGCAAGCATACCACTGTCGCAATGGATTTGTGGATACAAATAGGGCTGCAATTATTAATCGGATTAATCGTGATTAAACGATTATTGAAATAGTTGTCAAAGAATTTAGTAACTGATTAATTGTTAACTGGAATACAGAGGCTCAAAAAAAGGCAATTTGCTGCAAAGCAACATAGTCAGTGCAGTAATTAAGCCAAAGATGTTAAAAATAAATATATATATTTTGCATCTGTGATTAAAAAAAATATCATTTGGACCAGACTCAGAACTTCCTCACCTTCCAATTTGCTGTGATATAGTCTTGATTTTATCTCTGAGTACTAATCTACTCTAACAATTAAAGCTGTCCTTCACGTCTAAGTCCAGAAATCAACTGAGCTCTCAGTTTATAACAACAAACAGGTTATTTTTAAGACAGATACATATCAATGATAACCTTAATTTTCTCTACATGTTCATACTGCTGTTTGAACGGGCTTTTGCCTCTCTTCTCTTTAAACCGTCTGTAGCCTGGTTTTATGCCAAGTGAGATACCCCTGCCCAGTCCTGACAGCCTCTCTCCGCCTTCTGCCAAGTCCAATTCCCAGTTTTATTCATCCTATGAGAGGAAGAGACCCGCACAGGACCTCACTGGTAAGAATGAAGGCATGTGCATTTTTTTTTTTCTTTTCATCAGACGTACGTTTGTCTCCTCTGGTTTTTGTTTTACAAATGATGTCTCCGTTCTGATCTATATTTACATCTGTGGGTTCCACCACTTCTATTGTAAGTGTTAAAACGTGGTTTCGAGTTCTTCCTTCTTATTCGGTGGAGAAAGTAGCATTACCTCCTTCTCAGTACACAGAAATACACAGAACTTTTTTCTGGTTGTGCAGGAATTATGAGGCTGCACAAAGGCTGATAGGTCTAAAAGGAAAACCTTTATTACGTATTGTGTAGTGGCTTTGTCTTTAGATATCAATCTTTTCATTTTTATGAGGTTTCCTTTCTGTCTTTTTCCCAGCAAATCCGCAGCCAAAAAAGATCCGCAAGGTTCCTCCTGGCCTGCCCTCCTCAGTAAGTAGACACCTCCAGAAAACCTTCCCCCTGTGCTACACCTCGGTCTGTAACGTTGATTCCATGTATCCCAAAAGTTTCAGTTTTTAAGCCTAACGAAAATGTTCCCGTTTAGTTTTGCATCTGGAGCCCTTCCTCTGGATCTCGAGCGGTATAATAGGAGCGGCGCGGGCCTTTTAGGTCGAACATCTGTGCTTCTTCAGCAGCAAAGTCAAAAGGCAACAGTGGGGGCAAGCCACTTATTCACCCAGTCACTTATTTGCAGCATATATTTATAGTATGTTGTACTTGTGGGCCCTTGGCTTTGTGGCCACACTTCGTCCTCTCTGCCAAGTGTACTCATCAAATCGCCGAGGAGATTTTGTGCTGGAGGGGGTTGATGGTTTTTGGTCCCTCTCTTTCTTTCCCTCCCTCAATGTTTCCCTCTATGGACACCCTGTTTCCTCATTTTTTTTTTCTTGCTCGCTGCCCCACCTCGCACAGCCTCGCTCTCTCTCCTCTTCTACAACCATAAACAACAGCCCTCCCCCATCCCTCCATCCCAGCTGCCAGCGGAGTTGGCTGCTGTCCAGGATTCGGCAGATGGTTCAGTAATTAGGAGTGCATCTCCCTGTTCCCTCTTCTCCTCTTCATTCTCTTTTCCTCTTCCTTTTTTCTCTGTTTAATCAAATTACAGAAGAAAACTTCAGACCTACTATGATCAGAGTTTTACAGACATACTTGGTTTCTTGATTTTCTCATTTTGGACGGAGGTGGTACAGAACAGTGGCTTCTTTATTCCCACCTCAATATGAAGATTGCATTTGATTGGTCGAAACTTTGTTTGTTAAGGAGATTGAACTCCATGCCTGTGTTTTAACAGCGTAATACACTGAAATATGTTTATGGGCTCGAAAAGGAGTCTGGCTCTTTACATTTCATACTGTCTCATCTTTAGTTTCAAATCTAAAGAAACGTCATTTCATCCAGATAGTAAAATCCATGTTAGCCTGAGTAGCACTTCAGCTTCAAAAGGAAATAGATTTCGATCGTACACGGAGCTAAGCGTGTTGTAGTAAAAGCTTTACGAAAAAGATTTTATGCAAACTCAAAAAAGTGTATTTCTTTTGTAACAATATTACACGATATCGAAAATACTTTTTATACTATCTAATAATGAATTATATAGTTAGGATGACCAAAATTACTTATATTTGCTATTTTTTTTAAAATGGTTTTCTTAAAGAGAGAACTGATATTATTCTCCCTTTAAGCAATCAGGGAAAACCCAGATGATAACATAATAGTTTTGTAAGCTTCTGACATGTTCATTCACGACATTTGAGTTAAATGAACACCTCGAAAACACGGGTACCTTGTGTGACATCAAGGATTAATAAAATAAAATAAAAAAAATCAGCCAAGTTGAAAAAGGGAATAGTGAAACTGCACAAGTCTGGTTCATTCTTAGTTACAATTCCCAAATATGTGAAAGTGCAGTCCATTCAAATAATCACAAATAAGTCTAAATGCCTTTTGAATGAACAGTCATCTCAGTGATGAGATGACTGTTCCCGTCCCAGAAGAGAATGAGTTTTGGTCTGAAATCTGTGAATCATCCTTAGAACAAAGGGGCTGACCCTATGAAAACGCTGGCTGAAGATGGTGAGACAGTGTCACTATCCACAGCGAAACACATTCTGTTTACCAACATCGCTGAAAGGCAACGCAGAGAGAAAAAAGCCATTGCTCCAAAAGCAACACAAAAAGCAAGGTTACGGTTTAAAAATGCACTAAAGGACAAAAACATTCATTTTTTCGAGTTTTACTGTCTGATGAAACTAAAGTGGAGCCGTTTGACCATCATGACCATCATTACATTTGGATGAAAAGGGTCAATAAGCCTGGGAACACCATCCCAACTGTGAAGTATGGTGGTGGCAGCGTCGTGCTGTGGGGTGGCCTGCGACAGGAGGAACTGGTGCACTTCATAAAATAGATGGCATCTTGAGGAAAGAAAATAATAGCGTAGAAAGGCTCCTTTACTGAGTGACACCGGTTCTGTCAGGAGGAACGGGACAAAATTCCAGCAAGTCGTTGATATGAGCTTGTGAAAGGAGACCAAAACAGTTTGAACCAAGTTAAACAGCTCAAAGGAAATTCTGGTACATATTAGGAAAAAATGTAAGAAAGCTGTTGGATTTGTAGAAATTACTCTGGCATTCAGCAGATATAAATTATTTGGGCAATCTAAAAGAGAGAAACATTAGTCTGATCATTTGGGGTAATTTGTCTATTTGTACAGCGTATGGAAACATGTGGTTCGAGCTCACTCTGTCAGACTTGGTCATCATTTCACTTTTCTATTTGTAGGTTTACCCCACAGCCACAGGAGAGGATTTTAATCGGGACACCACTTGCTTCCCAGCCTCCAAAGCAGGAAATGTCTACCAACCAGCGTACTACATGCAAGGTCAGTTGAAACAATATTTTCCTCTGGAGTCTCTCCTAGTTCTTTGTGTTTAGATGAAAAGTTTAGTCTGGCAAAGACGACAATTTCCTGGAATTTTCCTTTGAAGCCAGCACAGCTGGGAGAGTCGGTTCCTTTACTGTGATATTGTCCAGATGAGCCGTAGGTGCTGTGGTTGTAGGCTACCGACAGCCCCGCGGGTCAAACGGTGAATCACGGTTGAATACAGTCATCACGCTGATATGACACGGCTCATATGTGGCCTTCATTGTCTTCTCTCCTGCGTCTGGTTGTGGCTCTGCCTTATTTTCCATGTTTCTCTGCTGGATTCCCCCTGACAGATGCCCACCCGCCCTCTGATCCTTGGGGCTCTGCCGGGTCGATGATTCAGCCTGGATACTCTGCCGTGTTGGGGAACTCCCCCCATCTGGGCCAGCACGGTCCATTCACTGCCATAAACCCTCAAGACAGAATGGTGTGTTCAGTTTTCTTTTTTCCCCCTCCTTAATTTTTGTTAAATTTCTTTTCTCCACTAAAGCTTCTGCGTCCTTAACGCTGTATGTGATGTTCTCTTTTAAGAAGCGGCATCCCCTTCCCCTCTCACCCCAGAACTACCCCCTGCATGGCAGCGAAGTGAACGGAGCTCATCCCACCAGCTTCCACGCAGGCTCCAGCAGCTTCGGAGTCCCCAGCCACACACCCCCCATCGCTGGCACTGAAACGATTATGGGTAAGTCATTTGTGTGCCATTTCAGCTTCAAATGTCAGAGTAATTTTGTTTTTAATATATTTATATAGGTACCAAATTAAGTGTCAGAACCCTTGATTCTTTTTACATTTTATAACATTACGACTGGAAGATTTGAAGTAATTTATTTAGATTTTCTGATTGGCCAACACAAAATAATGCGTAACTTTGAAGTGTAATTTGAATAAACCACCTTTCATTTCAATTTCAGCTGAAAAATTGTCTTGCGGTTTACAGCAACAAGTGGGGGAGGGACAGTAGCGTTTTACTTTACATTCCAGTCTCAAGTTTTTTAAGCTCCTTTCACATCACACGGTGGTGGCGGAATCATGCTGTGGAGATGCTCTTCTTTCATTTTTGTTTTTTCAGTCTGCAACCCAAAGAGCAGAAATGTACTCTGATCATATGCCGTCGTTTTTTTTTCTTATTCATAAAAATAAAGTATATACCAACTAAGGACAGTATGGGAGAACAAGAAGAAAATCAAAACAAAAATCACTTGTGCACAGTAGTATATACCGTACATGTGTGTTATTTAGGACACAGATGGACAGAAAGACAAATCAAAACAGGATACACACATACAAAGAGAAAAGCACAAGTAGGCTGATTAATCCAGCTCCTCTACAAAATCTGGCCACAGAGGGAGATGTTTTTTTTTTTTTTTTTTTTTTTTTTTAACAGGGATTAAAGGTTGAAAAAGACCTGAGGCTCCTTCAGCAGGATAACGACCCTAAAATGTCTGAGCTGTGATGAAAACGGTTTAAAATGAAACATGTTCGAGCGTTAGAGTGGCCTAGTCAAAATCCAGACCTAAATCCACTTGAGCTCTACATCCATTCTAATTGACCGTGTTCTATTATGCAAAGAAGGATAGAGGAAAATGTCAGCTTCTAGATGTAGAAAAAAAGTGACTAAAACATTTTCTAAAGCATTTAAATACATTTGCATGCCACACTTTTATAAGGTTTTAATTGCTAAACCACAAAAGGACAACAAAAGCAAATTACATGTTCTTTTTTTCCCCATCCGCTTCACGGTTGTGCCGTATTTTCACACTACTACAACCTAAAATTCCCACAAAATACATGAAAGTCTGTGGTTAGAATATGACAAAATGTGGGAAAAGTTCAACAGGTATGAATACTTTTGCAAGACGCTGTACACCGAAACCAATTAATATCTTCTGCTTTTATTTACGAAGCAAATCGGGGTGCTGTACCAGGAAGTTCGGGTGACGAGATTGGAAAAGCCCTGGCATCAGTAAGTAGCTGTAGAGTACATATTTATAATCAAGTAACACTGTTAGTGACACAGGACTCTACAGATTATTTGTCGTTTTCTGAGGCAATATAAATGGAAGTAATACACATTTTTATTTTGAGTGAAAATCAGAACTTCTTTGTTCAGATTTATCCTTCAGACCCAAACAGTAACGCTTTCCCTCCGTCGCCGTCTACTCCCTCCGGTTCACCACAGGCTGTGTCAGGTGAGTGGAAAACGTGCAATCTGAAGAAGAAGCTCCACATGTTGGGTGCAAAACGGACTGAAAACATGTCAAGTTAAAGTTTTGCGTTTGTGCGACAGTAAAATGCTGTTCCAAATGTATCTAATACATCAACCATGTGCAAAGTTAGAAGCTTATAAGTAAAGTCTGAACTTAGCAACTGTGCAACAAAAACTACTACTGAAACAAATCATCTTATCAGATATTGGAGATTTATTTAATGTGAATAAATAAGATGAAAATAGCAAAGTAGTAAAATCTTTTTTTTTTTTTTTTTTTTTAAAAAAAAAAAAAAATTCCCCTCTTTATTCAAATTTTTTCAAAAAAAAAAAAAAAAAAACTACTTTTACAGCAGAAAAGCGGCATTTCTCTTGATTTCATGTTTATTTAAAGTCACTCCACCCACAGTGTAACTTTCATGTACGCTCACCAGCCTGATATAGCTTACGAGAGAGGAAGGGAAAATACAGTAAAAATGAAAACAAGGTGGGGTCACTTCCCTTTTTTTCTCTTCAATCAATCCAAGCATTAACTCATGACACCCTGTGTGTATAAAGTACTGAAACGATGCAAAAGTTAAGAAAATAATTTGAACTATTGCCTGAAAAACACAAAGTCGTATTTACAATGTGTTTTAGATTTACAAAAATAACCATTAAGTGTTGGGGTGGCTTCTGGAAATTGATGTGTTGAATTTCTTTTTTTTTAATTATTATTATTATTAATAACAAAAAGTGCCATACTGCAAAATCGAATCACTTGGTAACAATAACGGCAATAAGTGAGAACTTCTCTGAAATGGTTGTTTTCCTTGCTCGGTTTTCAAAACGTGTTGGGAAGCAGTTTATGTATTTATTTTTTGGCATCTTGGAGGAGTTTGCCGCAGTTCATCCGTAGATTTCGACAGTTTCCGCGTGTAATCCCGTAATAAGAGCTTTATGCTTTTCATACCATCTGTAGCTCGACCTTTTGTTCTTCTGGTGGCTGAAATCACAGTTTGTAATCCCCGTTTGGATCGTTTTCAATCTGCACGTTGACAAATTTGGAAACGGCCTCACCGAATCTGCCTTTGCCAATGCACTCCTCAGTGCTGCATTGTTGTTTCAGACAGTAGTCAATCAAAACGGCCTTCTGTTCAAGGCGAGCGTTTCAGTTTTGTTTTTTGTTTTTTTTGACTTGCTAGACCAAAGCACCCACTGTCAGCTTGGCTTTGTTTCCACGTCAGAAGAATGTTTTCTGGCTTGTGCGACCAGACGTCTCCAGACTGTAGGTGGGTGTACCAGGGTCCTGGCGGTGTCTGGACGTTCTGAGCCGATGGCTACCTGCCACAATCTGGGACGTCTGAGGGCCGATTACGCGCTTTTGCTTTCTTCAGTTTTCATAACTGCTGGCCCGAACTTCGTCTGTTTCTTTCCGCCTCTGAACAAGAGCTCACGCAGCACATCTGCAAACGACTGTCACGACGTTTCTGCCCGTTTCTTCAGGTTGACTGACATAGTCCTGATTTCTACGCTCGCTCTTTGAGTGATGCTTTAGGTAAAAGTCGCAGACTGTAAAATGTAAAACCGGCCGGCTCTCCTTAGTCTGATCGAGTATAAAACTTCTGCTTATTGTGTGCATGAGCACATTTCAGGGTTTTTACACAATGTGGAAAAACGTGGAACATGACTCATGCTTTTTTTTTTTTATTATACTGGGTAAAGATAGAAAAAGTAGAGTATGGGAAGATCTTGTGTTTCAAGACTTTATTCCCATACCTCCTGTTTAAAAGTTGTCTCCATTCATCCATTTGTCTGCTATTTATCCCCTTTAATTTTATCCTTGGTTCATTTCACTATTTCCTTCTTTTTCTATCTTAGTTTCTGTTTTTTCTTACTTATTTTTATCACTGCTTTATCCATTGTTTTCCTCCTTCTGTCCTTACTTTATCTTTTTCATTTAGCTCCTTTCTTCCTTTATCATTATTTTCTTCTTTCCTGTCATTGATGATCACTATAGAAATATCTGTCAAAGATTAATCATAGCCTTTTTGCATTTGCACAAAATTAGATAAATTGACTGAGAGCTCTGGAAATTTGTTGTGGCTCTCAACATCATCTTGATCAAATCGCTTCATTTATTTTCATCATGCACTTCAAATCTAAAAATCCCTATCATTGCACGAGTCCTCAGAGCTAAAGATGAATTTGTTTAGAGCCACATTGATTAATAACATTTGGGACGTCATAAAATTTTAACCTGTTATTGTTTCCCTTACTTTGCCTCTGCAGTGTAATGCTTCCTGCTTGTTTGTTGTTTCATTTTCCTTCTAATCATATGAAACACTGCGAATTTCATTGTTGCTGAAAACGTCCTGTAAAGATAAAATTGCCTTTCCTTGCTTCTGAACTTTAACAGCAAATCGTTCCATTAATAAATCTCCTCCCTGTCTTGTAGACACTTGTCTGATCTATAGGAATGAACCTTCTTACCATTTTTTGTTTTTCTTTTTCAAGGTTCTGCATCACAGTGGACTCGGTCCTCAGGCCAGGCCACCCCGTCACCCAACTTTGAGGGAGGAATTCAGTCCATGGTGAGCCACTTTGTGTGACGTTTAACGTAAAAACAGGGCGCGATTACATATAAGACGCTTAATCTTACATGTGTTACCCTTCTCCCCGCTCCCCAGCAGAGTAAACTGGAGGACCGTCTGGACGAAGCCATCAATGTCCTTCAGCGGCACGCCAGCGGACAGGGAGGGCCGGGACTTGCTGAAATGCACAGCCTGTTGTCGGCTGGGTTAGGGATCGCACCGGGCTTCAACAGTGCAGCTCTCGGATTGGCCAGTCGTCTGCAAGGACTGGTGAGATTCAGGAAGAGAGTTAAAATGCTATACACAGGTCACCGAGGGGGTCATGCTGCCCACATCACTTATTATTCTGCTTTGAAGCCAGCACTAACAGAAACAACTGCTTTACAGGTTTCCAGCCACCTTGAGGATTCAGTTGGTCTGCCCTCTAGTGGAGGAGTTTTGCATCACGGCCCTGCATCTGTTCATTCAGGCTCTCAGCCGGATGGATTTACAGGTGGATTTTTCTGCTCTCATTGCAATCTTTATTTTAGGTCATAAATAAGTAAAAGTGTTGCTTAGCATCTTATTGTTGTGTGTGTGTGTGCGCGCAGGCCTGCCCGGAAGCGGGAATCGTTCCGGCGGCACAGCTATCAAGCGAGAAGACAAAGAGGACGATGAGAATTGCTCAATTACAGACAAGTCAGAGGACGACAGAAAAGATCTGAAGGCTCGTCTTCGAACAAGGTGTCCAAATCATAACTGCACCATAATGTTTATTTTGATTTATATAGAAGTAGGATATTTGCAGCAGCAGAATTAGAAAAATAATTATATGCTAGACAACTCTTCGGCATAATGTTGATAATATAACAGCAATTAGAGCGTTTTACCAGCTAATTCAATTTCTGTTATGTGATTAAAAACAAGCCATTGTTTAGAGGTGCTTTTTATTGTGATGGTCCCCTAAACGTCTAGCACAAATTAGGAAAATTACTTAGCAAGGTACAGCTCTGGTCATAAGTTTGCATGCACTTTTTAGAGGCATGAATGTCATAAACATTTTGGGCTTTTAATTATATTTTAACCTTTTTTTTTTTTTTTTTTTTTTTTTTTTTTTTTTAATAAAAAAAATATATCTTGTTTTTTTAAATCAATGTTTTGTTTCTCGTTG
>NW_015117529.1:0-16795 GCF_001443285.1 Poecilia latipinna
GTATTTATTTCAAAACGTGCACCATAATTACAAAACATATTACAACGCTGAATAATGTGCATGTTTCACATGTCACTTTCATTCACATATTTCTTATTAAAAGGTCTACCATATCAGCTGTGCAATACAAAATGCAGTATGCTTAATACATTTTTCTTCAATACTATATGCATGAAATTGTTCAAAGTACAAGGTGGAGAAAGTAAAGCCTGTATCAATGCATGCAGTTCATGTAATATGATAGAGTACATTTCTTTTAACAGGTAGATTGCCAGATATTACATAACAGACCACCCCGATATTCAGATCCATCATCTCTTATCCAGTTTCTGTTTCTGTTGATAATAGACAGATCCTCTCTGCTCCACCATAGAGATGTCCACTCACTAACAGATTGTCTTCGGGTTGTTGGGCTGTTCATGAAGTTTGGCCGGAGACACCAACATGCTCCTCTACTGCATCGGACAGTCTTCAGTCTCTGAGTACTACAGCCAGTGTCGATCTCTGGATTATAACAAACAAAAACCATAACAATGAGAAATGGAGCTAAGGAATACATTTTTACTACAACTCTAACAACAAGCCTCCATTACAGAAATGTGGAGTTTCAGAGACATTAACACTTACATAATCATTTTTGGAGCTTGAATCTTTGAAGAATCCATGGAGGGATCGGGAGGGGGAGGTTAGGCTGGCGACTGGCGATTCATCCTCAACCAGACTGGTTCTAATACATACAAAAATGCAATAAACGGGTTAAAATATGCTGCAAAACATATATAAGAAGACACAACAGCGGGAATAATACTCTCAACGTGAAAAAGCGATTTTTTTTTTCAAAGGAAAAAAATCGATCAGACAGGTTGATAAAGCTGACCAATATGAATGTAAACGTTCAACATCATGAAAAAACATACTCCAGATTATTACGGATCTGTTTAAGTTAGCCAATAATTTGATTGAATCTTCACCGGCTTGATTTTTTCCAACACTTCGCTAACATTCGGCATGCTAAGCTCAATATGCTAACACCGAGCCGTGTGGCGAACGTGACGTCTACAGTCATGGCCAAAAGTTTTGAGAATGACACAAATATTATATTTTCACATAATCTGCTGTCCTCTGGTTTTCATGTGTGTATGTCAGATGTTTTCATCACATACAGAAATACAATTGCAATCATGGTATGAGTCACAAAAGCTTTTATTGACAGTTAGAATGAGTTAATGCTGCAAGTCAATATTTGCAGTGTTGACCCCTCTTCTTCAGGACCTCTGCAATTCTCCCTCAATCAACTTCTGGACCAAATCCTGACTGATAGCAGTCCATTCTTGCACAATCAATGCTTGGATTTTGTCAGAATTTCTACGTTTTTGTTTGTCCACCCATCTCTTGATGATTGACCACAAGTTTTCAATGGGATTAAGATCTGGGGAGTTTCCAGGCTATGGACCCAAAATCTCTATGTTTTGTTCCCTGAGTCAGTTAGTTATCACCTTTGCCTTATGGCAAAGTGCTCCATCATGCTGGAAAAGGCATTTTTCATCACCAAATTGGGAGAAGTTGCTCTCGGAGGACATTCTGGTACCATTCTTTATTCATGGCTGTGTTTTTAGGCAAGACTGTGAGAGAGCCGACTCCCTTGGCTGAGAAGCAACCCCACACATGAATGGTTTCAGGATGCTTTACAGTTGGCATGAGACAAGACCGGAGGTAGCACTCACCTCGTCTTCTCCGAACAAGCTGTTTTCCAGATGTCCCAAACAATCGGAAAGGGGATTCATCAGAGAAAATGACTTTACCCCAGTCCTCAGCAGTCCACTCCCTGTACCTTTTGCAGAATATCAGTCTGTCCCTGATGTTTTTCCTGGAGAGAAGTGGCTTCTTTGCTGCCCTCCTTGAGACCAGGCCTTGCTCCAAGAGTCTCCGCCTCACAGTGCATGCAGATGCACTCACACCTGCCTGCTGCCATTGTTGAGCAAGCTCTGCACTGGTGGTAGCCTGATCCTGCAGCTGAAACACTTTTAAGAGACAGTCCAGGCGCTTGCTGGTCTTTCTTGGGCGCCCTGGAGCCTTTTTGGCAACAATGGAACCTCTCTCCTTGAAGTTCTTGATGATACGATAGATTGTTGACTGAGGTGCAATCTTTCTAGCTGTGGCCCTATTAGGCCCTATTAGGCCATATTTTTGCAGTGCAATGATGACTGCATGTGTTTCTTTAGAGATAACCATGGTTCACAGAAGAGAAACAATGATGCCAAGCACCAGCCTCTTTTTAAAGTGTCCAGTGGTGTCATTCTTACTTAATCATGACAGATTGATCTCCAGCCTTGTCCTCATCAACATCCACACCTGTGTTAATGGAGCAATCACTGAAACGATGTTAGCTGGTCCTTTTAATGCAGGGCTGCAATGAAATTGAAATGTGTTTAGGGGGATAAAGTTAATTTTCTAGGCAAATATTGACTTTGCAATTAATTGCTGTTAAGCTGATCACTCTTTATAACATTCTGGAGTATATGCAAATTGCCATTATAAAAACTGAAGCAGTAGACTTTGTAAATATTAACATTTGAATCATTCTTAAAACTTTTGGCCATGACTGTAGGTTGAGCTCAACTCAAAATAATAGTTATAAACCATCTCAGAAAAAAATTACTTACCAAGTGTGGTAAACACCTCAGGCAGGTAGAAAGTAAATAGTCCTGAAATAACTTGGCTTCTGTCGCTTCGCTTCGGTGGGAATCTGTGATTCTGGGGCGGAGTCAGTGAATTAACTCATTCAGTGTTATAGCCGCTGGTGGAGTTCAGAGTTAAGAAGTCAAGAGTTATTGATTCTATTTTAACACCTCTAGATTTGATACGGAAACACTTTGTTTTAACAGTGGAGTTTAACTACTAATAATATACACCCCAGAGTTACATAAACAGAATGTGACTCTATAAGAGTAAAATTAACTCTGCTTTTGCACAAAGTCTACTAACACCAAAACATTTAACACTTTTGAATATGCTGTGTACAAACTGTATGGTGAAAATAAAGCTCAGTCCACAACTGTACCAATCTGCTGAACTATTTGGTGTGAAAAGAACCTTGGTGATGCTATTCAAAACAGTCAAAAACAAGAACAGAACAGTCTCCTATATGATAGTTTAAATAAACTGCAATGTTTCACAACTGAAATGCGTCCATGATAAAAAGCAGTAGTAGCTGTTTCAATCAGGGCCAGTGGCTACACCACATTCTGCTCAGTGAATAAGCACACAACTTCTCCTCCACAACATTGTGCCAAAGCCTAGCATACCAGCCGATCATTGCATGTTGCTAACGTGTTGCTATTGAACACCCCTATTCCAGGATTTTTGAACAACTTTAAGATTCTGACCAATGACTTTTCCTACAAAACCAGGTGCTCTCTGTGATTATGTTTTAAAGTGTTCTATATTAATCTATATAGAATGCAATACCATCACAGATAAAATGCACAGCAACTCTGACAAATTAAAAGTGTCCAATTCTGTTAAATAATTATATGCACAACCTAGCAACCTGCTGTGTCCTGGAGTCCGTCTGTTTCTATCAGTGAGGACTTGTGAGGGATACAGAAATGCCTGAGAATGAGCAGACTCCTCCCAACACACACATCTTTTCACCCCACTTTTCTGTCCAACATCCTCCAGAGGGAACCTTTATGTTCTCTTATCAGGTTCTGTTCCACTGATTCACCCATTGTTCCAACATAGTCCTAATATCACAGCCAAAATACACATACAAGCAGTCGTTGGTCAACAAAGCCATGGCTAGCATTGCATGAAGTGAAAAACGAAAACAAGTGGAGCTTCTCTCCTCTTCCTCTCTTCCACCTGTGACACCAGTGAAACAGCACAATGCCTGATGAGACTGATAAGGTGGCTGGACCAGCAAACAGCCGAGCCCACTGATCTGCAGTAGTTTCAGCAATGTGGAGCGGGAATGTAACCTTCTGAACACTGCTGAACGCTGCAAATGGAAAAACAGGTTACACACCTACTGGTGGCTTGAGTGTATTCTCTGAGTGAAGAGTAATGTGTTGTACACAGATTGGTTTAATACTTAAGTGTCATAGCAAACTTGACTTGACTTGCTGCTGGAAGCAGCCAATCAGAATGCAGGGCCTTTATAAAGGCAGTGCCCACTGACTTTGATATGCGAAGTTGACAGTTTAAATGTATTCGTGATGTGCTTCAGCACAGAAACATGACATTTCTTAAATCATGAAATAAATGGATCTAGTTTTTAAAAGGAAATTGATACATTTAGCTGAAGCACATATAATTAATACAATATTTAATGCATCTGTGTTTATTTCCAGTTTTAACAAATTAATGACATTTTAATAATTAATGTTATTTATTTACTGTAATTTGGCACTCTTCACTCTCCATAGAAACCAGTGACGTTAAACAGTCTTATAGAAATCCTTACGTAGCCTAAATTACATCCAGTAATCGACTGACATCATAAGCCTATCTTGGCAGGCAGTAGTATTTTTGCAGTACAAAAATATATTTTGCTCAACCCTATAGTAAATCATCATACACTTTTACTGAAGAAACAATTGTTTACATGCACAACCCAATGCATGATCAATGACCCTAGGGAGGGCCACTGAGAGCGGTTGATAGTAGAGGGAGGTAGCGCAGTAATTAATCTAAAAATAACTGACCCCACACAGGGAGAGGTCAGGCAGACTCACAGTGGTGATGCCCTGGCCTGTCAGCTTGCTCTTTCCCCTCATAACATCCAAACATTAACACAGCTTAAAAAGCCAACAACAATTACTGCAACATTTCTGTCACCGCTTTGCTCACACAGAAAGAACACAGAAGCAGATTACTGAGGATGAGAAAAACTAGGGATGCACCGATTCGCTGATATCTAAGGCTTAGTATCGACTGATATGGATCTGATACAGAGAAACTTTTGACTTGATACATTTTGTTTCTTAAAAACACAAACATAGATGTATTGAATTACAAATGCATTTGATAACTCTGCACCAGTACACCTTCACAAACTTGGTCACACATGTAAATACATACAACACAGCTTTCATTTGTTCAGTCAGCTCAATTGAGTACAACAGCCAATTTAAAAATAAATAAATAATCTGACAAAAAAACAATAGGTTGAGTAAAAAAAAAACTTAAACCTTCTCTCAAACAATTCAGAAAATGTAACTAGGAAATTTACATATAGCATACTGTAAGTAAATTATATGTATTTATAATGTAGCTCAGAGCACAAAGCACAGAACTAGAATTAGATTTGCCCTTATGGATTGGGCAAATTGTTGCTTATAGCCTATTTTGAATTCTTTTCAATATTGAGACTGATACACACAGCAAATTTGGAAGTGTTCAGTCAGCTCTTACAGAGTTGAATTCAAGACTTTGAAAGTGTCTATATTTGTCCACTCTGGATGGTGTAGAAATTACACTTTTGAAAGTGTTATTTGTGATATAGTTGAATCAACACTCACAGTAGTTGAAATCAAATACACTTCAGTGTTAATCTACCCAACAACTAGTGTATATTGTCAAAAGTTAACACTATGAACGTGTTAATCTAACACAGAATGGTGTAAAGTATATATTAACATAGAAATCTGAGTTTTGAAATACTACTGGCAGGGTGTGCTGTGGTGGTGCAGGGGTTAAGCACAACCCACATCTGGAGGCTCTAGTTTTCAATGCGGCTGCCGTGGGTTTTCCCATAAAGCAATGAGAGAAGTCTTCCCCTTCTCTCATTCCCCACTTTTTTTGTCAATTTACTACCAAATAAAAGCCACTAGAGCAATTAAAAACTTTTTTCCCCAGAAACTACTGGCCATCAAAAATCCTCAAATTAATTTTAAAAGACATTAGATGCCACTTCAGCCCACAAAAACACCAGCACCAGTTGCAGTATGTAATCTATTTTTATTTCAAAACATCAAACAGCACTGACAGCAATATACAACAAAGGTCATTCATTCATGGTACTTTGGACTGAAGGTGATATGTGCTTTGAAAGTTTATTGGAAGTGGCTATGGATGGGCTTGTAATCACTGATGGTGAAGTGTCTTTGGTGCTGCTTTTGTTTTCGCCAACATGAAGGAGGAAGACTTCCAGCCTGGAAGGAAAAACAAGAAATACAGCAGAAACTTTAGGATAACAAATAAATATTTTAAAAAGTAGTGTGAGCAAAACTAATCAGACTCATCTGTGTGTGTCACCGTCATATTCATTCAAATTACTCTCCCCACCCGGTTAACAAGATAAAGCATAAAAAAGTCAGAAATAATTACTAAAGAAATTAGTCAGCTTATAGAAACATTTTGGACAGCATTAAAAGTCATGCCAACCTGTTTGAAGAAATGTGCTGAAGTCATCACAACAGGCTTCAGTCACCAACATGACACATTAACAAAGAAAAAACATTTTAGCAGTTTTTAGATATGCCAAAATTTGACACCAGAGTCAAATGGCTTAATTGCCTCCTCATTGGGTAGATATGTTCTTCTGAGTCCTGCTAATCACATAATTATTGTATTCAGGTGTGGTGCAGCAGCGGCACATCTAAATGTTGCAGGACAGTGGTCCTCCAGGACTGGAGTTTGACACTTGTGGCATAGATCAAGCCAACGGTCCAGCACAGCCACTCCCTCATTTTGCAGTCTACAGCCAAAAACTTAAAGAAAACGACCTCGTAGCTAAATAATGTTAACTCAAATGGCCTCCAGATTTTCCTGACAGTTTTAATGTTTGGGTAAGATAATAAATAGTCGTATATACCGTGATATCCAAACAAATAAACGTACGTTAAGCGAACTATGTATATGAATTGATACTCTTGCGTAAACGGAAAAATAATGCCTCCATAAAAAATACTCAAAAACATGATCATTTTAACATGGAACTTACCTTGTTATAAGCTCCAGGCAAGACACCATACTGCTGCCTCCGCTCCTCAGGCAAACGTGACGCAGTAGAGGACCAAGACGGCATCGGCCGGGGGGCAGGGCTAATGACCGGGCCCAAATAATAAAGCTCATGATAATTTAACTTTACAACATAGACATGCCCGCAAGAGCAGAACTAACAAGTTTCATCACCAGAGAGAACGGCTTTGTCATTCTGAAATCCATCTGACATGAAGTACAACAAACCAAGAGAAGAACAGAAACATCAGGCTACTGGTCACTAATGATGAAACAACACAAATTCAAAACATGTTAACGTAGTCTGTAGAAATGCTCTTGTTTGCCATTTGTTGCCAACTGACTGATGATGGTTGGTGACAAGCTTTACCCAGAATGCACCTAGAGACAATAAGGACGATGCATTTGTAGTTTTGTGTGTCATAAAGTTAAATATAAGAGTGAAAATAAAGCCAGTCATGTAGCACTACATTTTATTCAATATTTTACACCCACTATGTCACTAAAATCAGTCAGTTTGGTAAGATTTTTAGCAACTATATAACCTACTGTGAGGGCTCCTACTTCTATATTCCTTGTCAGATGTGTTAAAAAAAAATTGAATCCTGAAAGCATGTTCTGTCTTGTGAAGTGATGTCACAAATATGTTACAATTGTGGGAGGAACTGTCTGATGTTTGATTTATGTTGATTACTGAATTGATTTCTTTATCAACACCAGCACCTGAGTACTGTTGGTGTTAATTTAGAAATCAACACTGGACAGGATTGCTTTTATTTAACTATTTGGAACTCTTTAGGGAAACTAACACTCACTAACACTTATGTTGTTGAATTAACACTGTATTTTCAACACAACACTTACACTGGAAATCTAACACTTTTGAATTTGCTGTGCAGGTATTAATATGGGATTGGTGCATCTCTAAGAAAAACATTTTACCAAGCTCAACCTCTACTCCTAATCAGTAGGAGTGACAGTTTGTCATTTTGGCAGCCAAAGAGGCTAAAAGTGAACAAAATATTACAACATCTAGGTTAATTTCAGACAGAGAACATCATGAAATAACCAGAGAGATCAACAGGAGCCAGAAAAATGTCTCGCATATCACTGGAGTCATTATCCCCCACTGTATATGTGAGTCTGTAGAACATGACTTACGTCTACAGAGTGAAAAGACATCAGCTGCGGTTTGTGAAAACATTAGTTAGTTCCCCTTTGTTGCAAAGGCTTTGCAACAAAGGGGAAGTCACAAACAGCTAAATTATGAAGGACTACCACAGGTGTTGCCAGCGAAACCAAGGTCAAGTTCTACGTTGTATTGTTTGATAAATCTAAATGCTAATAAGTATGTGCTAATGCACAACTATTTATAAATGTACAGTTCCTTCACATAAGCAGTCACCTGCTCAGAACAGAAGAAAAAAAGTCTCTACAAGAAAAACAAATGGATGCACAATTAAGTGTGTGTGTGCATGTGTGTGTGTGTGTGGATGTGTGTGCTTGTGTGTGTTTGTGTAGGGGGCTGTGGCTGTATGAAGCAGAATGTTTAGACTGAGAACACTTATTCACAAGTGGTGGCATGGCTCATTACTCGGTGGGTCCAACCATCTACATGTCCAAACACTCAGTGAGAGGCTTCACAGGAGAAAGCTGTCACAGCTACATTAAAAAGGTTGTGAACACTCATCAACATACCACCTCAACTTAAAGAGACACACACACGTCTAAATATCTAGACAATACTGACACCAATATGAGTCAGAACAGAAGAGTAAGTGATTGTTTTCTTATCACAGGCTTTTGATTAAAAACTGCTCAGGAAATCTAATAACATCAAGCCAGTCATGGTGCAAACAACTTTTGATTAACATGTTGATAAAATCTCCTACCCAGCATTTGTAGAACTGGCTTTGTAATATTTACCATGTTCCTTTATATTCATATATTCTAATGGTGGTGTTTTCAATGATGTACTTAAGTCTATAAATAATCATAGTAAATCAATAAAAACATAGAATAAATTAAATACTAATGTATGGACCTTCCAGACGCCATTGTCTCATGATCCTAATTGAGAATAAAACTTTAAATAAAATATAAACAGCATGATCTTCATTTTGGTGGACAACTCACCTGTAAATCAAATAAGGAAAGAAGGAAAATTTTACCTCCCCTACTGAAACTAATCCAACGTAAGTAGGTAAAGAAATGTTTATGAATTTGCAGTGCCTAATGATGACCTATTCTATTACTGTTTAGCTTAATAACTCTAGCAGGTTGGCGCTGAAGAGAACAGGCGTTTTAACGTGCATTCGTTTATTTTCGCTGAACAGAATAATACAACTGCTTTACACACAAGACACAGCAGAGGTCAGTATAACAGCCTCTCCTTTAACCATTAAACAAAAATTACTGCTTCTTATTTCAACATGCGCTGTTGTCACAAGCTGATGTTGGTTTATAACAGTTTCACTGCTTGTGTTTTTCTACTTGATGCACCTGTGATCTCGCCTGGCCATTGCTTTCCTGTGCTGTTCCACTTGATTCTCATCTCACTTCACAACTCTTTCTGTGCTTTCTCCCATTCGCTTGGATTCCATCAGCGAACAGAAGAAGTTGTAAATTATGTCAATTTTCTGTGTTGTTTTAGAACTGTAGTCTGCCTGTAGTTTTAGGAATGGCAGCAGAGAAAGTAAACAAAACCATTCAGTCCGTGTTGGCCACACTTCCAAGTACTGCATTAACATCAGCAGCCGCCTCATTCGACTCGGCATTTCTCTCTTTGCAGTGGGGAACGGTTGTCTACAGGCTGTACAGCGGTACTGGGCTGTTTTTTTTAACAGGCTAGCTGTGATCTGATCTTAAAATGTATTATTTTAACTTTTAATCTATGTGCACTTGAAAAGTGTAACAAACGTCCCTCCCTCAGGAAGGTAATTGGCCCTGGTTTGTACTGTTGATGTAACTTCTAAACACAAGTCAACACCTGACAAGTGGATACACCACTTGTTATAGAAAAGTGGTAAAAGAGGCTATTGTACACTTTAAAGTCTACATTTCCAGAAGGGAAAACCTGACTGTTACAAACATTCAGACAGGAAAAACATAATGGAATAAATAAGAAGAATGAAACAGCAGAACAGAAAGTTGGTTTTATGTAGCATGGTGTCATGAACATTTCTTCAGACATGGAGAGTGTTAAATCATAAGTAATCCTGACTACAGTAATGACATACAGGTAGAAGAATAGCAAAAACCTCTAAAAGAATCTATTGTTTTACATAGAGATAATACCATTAAAGCATACTTAGACTTAAAGCAAATAAGAGCCTAAAATGTGACAGCTCTTAAACCCATCCCTTCTGCTTAAATAACTTCATATGCTAAATGAGAACCGGTTTTGGGAGAGATAAAAGTTAATCTCTCCAAATACACTTGAAGTGCAACAAAAACTGCCAGAAAGACTAAACACAAACAGATATAAGATTGGTGTTTTGCATCATTACAACATGCATTAACCTATCTTCTCACATAGCGGCTCTGGAGCCACCACAAACACCGCTGCGAACAAGCTGCAGCTCCGACTCCGCCAACACCCTTCACATTCTCTGTGAACACTCAGCTGAGCTTTCAGAGATCCCTCTACATTATTGAATAGCTTGGATTTTAAATGAAACACTAAACTCATTCAACATGCTTCTGTGTTCTCCTGGTTATCTAACCTTCCTTTTGTGCCTGGCTCGGATCTTCAATTATCCATCCATCATGAGCTCATTTGTATCGGAACAAAACAGCCACTCCATCACGTCTCGAGGAACTGTGGAGCTGTGCATATTTCTATTGCAAAGTAAAACGCGATGCACACTCATCTGTTATGAGGAGCCCATGTGAAGCTGAAGGACAGGTGCAGCGGTCAAGTGGATGCTGCAGAGGCTGAGGGGTTTGCATCGATTTGGATACAAGTGGAAGTATGTTTACGTGCACCCTTGTGTGTGTGTTGTTTTTGTTTCATTATGAAAAACTAAATTAAAACAAATGACTGAGACTTCCTGCCCCACCCCATTGACAATGCAGAAGGAACCCGGTAACTGGGTCAGCAACGTAAACATAGTTAAACAAGAACCGGGTTTTCCGTGTTGCTTCCGCAGACAAGATGTAGAGTGACACCAGATATATAACTTTGAAATATGGATGCACTGGGACACAGTTTATAATCCCAGTTCCCAGAAATGGTGTACAAGTTTGTGTGAGTGTGAGGCAAGGGGGTTTAAGAGAGGATTTTTTTTTATAGCTACACAAAAGATGTTGGATATAAGGGGAGGTGGTAAAGGTTGTCAACAGTGACGTTAACTACAGGTTAGAAAATGGATGTTTCCAAAAAATATCTTATGTTGTCCAATTCAACATTTTTTATATATAGTTCACAGTATTCACTGTTCAAAATGTAGGAAATTTGAGCTGTATACTGACGCGATCACCTCTAGTGCGCAACAGCCATCAACAGCTTATTGTAGATGGAAAATGATATTGTGTGGATTAAAAACTATATTTTACATTTTATATTCTCACATTTTTTGTGTTTCACATTTTGAATACAAACTTAAAAAACTGAGATTTGTATGTAGACCTTGAGAAGACTGTGAAGCAAAGCCCAGTAAAGGGTCTAGAAAAATTCACAAGGTATGTGTTGAGGATAAATAACTCAGTTTTCCTCTCTCTCTTTTAGATATTTGCATACTCATGTATACATATATGCACTCACATAGACAATGTGCACAAAGCTAAGACTGAAGGACGTTACAAACTAGGGAACGCCCTCTTTAGGGCGTAACGTAAATAGAGGCTAATAAAGAGCCTTACAAACTGTTTGATGACAATTACCCTGGTTTCACTAGACACAAAAATCTATGAAGCAGTCTAAAGAGAAATATGAGACACAGCAGACCCAACAGTTCAGACACTGATGTAGGAATTCATACAAAGGGAGCATGAATATGTACAAATATAAACTGTACACATGATGTACATATGATGTATAGTTTATATTTGAAACCAATGGGTTTGTCGCAATAAAAAACAACACAGACAAGTTCAATGCAAATACAACGTCTTAATTTGTTACAAAGTAAGACATCAAATAGAACTGTGTGTAATAGGGCCTTAGTTTGTCTGTGTTTCCTAAACAAATTTAATTTTAGTTCTTCATTAGAGCAGAGCATACATACACAAGACTAGATATAAACAAAACAGCAGGTGAAATGGAAGTATGCTCAGGGGAACTCCCATGAGCATAATTCATATTTCAATATCCTGCAAGGTTATTGTCTGAATTAAAATTGGCTTTTGAAACAGTGTGTGTAAAGTCGTTAACATCACCTCCCAGCAAATTTGCAATAATCACCTCCACCTATACAGGGAATGGTGATGAAGAGGAACCCTCTACGTTTGAATATCTCCTAAAATAGACTGAGGTGAAGTAAATACAAGATTACCTGCAATTCCAAACTACCAGCGTTCTGAGAAAAAGAAAATGCAAAGAAAATGCAAGAAAATCATAATGCTTTTCTGGGGTATTCATAAATCTTATCCACGCTCTCATTGCCTGCATAGATTATTAGCATTTTTATGTTGCTTAAACAGGGGTATAATCTGGAATTGAAGATGTTTAAGCCCACTTATCTATTTAAAGGGGCAGCAATATGTATTTTTAAGACCCATAGCACAAACAAGAAACTTTCTTTCTGCTATAGAACTGCTGTACATTTCAGACATAACTTAAAAGTAATTTGATGCCTTCTCCATGATGTCGTTTACAACTGTTTTTAGCAGCGTTGGACTTGGAACTAGTTCCTTAGATGAGTTCAGCACTCTGGATGGCTGCCACGAGATTCAAAAAATCCCTCAAACATGCATAAAGGAATCACACTCCAGGTATGTTTTTGATAGGAATAAGATTACAGCAAAATGTTAAGCTCAGAAGAGTTCATTTTACATGACTCCCCCGCAGTGCTTTACATTTTAAATGGTACCATTACAGACAGAGTTTTTAATGTACTGTAAAGGTCAGAATCAGTTTAATTGCTTTCAAGAAAACAAAGGCAAAAAAAATAAAAAATCAGTATATTTTATTGGTGTGCTGAATTTTAAGAAGGAAAAAGAATGATGATGCCAAACCTGTTAGCCCTCCTGACATTCAATGGTGAATAGCATGGGCTGTTCGAGCTGCGTTTCCATTACATAATGTCTGCAAAACTTTATTGATATTCCAGCAATGTCGAATAAACACAATTTTACAATGCTTCCCTTAAATAAGAAATACAGTTAAAATCATGTGAATTAGTTCGACCACGCTATGTCATTAAAAGAACAAGATGCGCCATCATCCATCTACACTCAAAGAAATTAATCATTGACTTAACATAATTTGTTTATGTCAACAGGTTCCACATAATTGCATTGTTAACTGAAAGCAAAACAGATATAGTAATCTGACATTATAACTTTATGTTTAACTAAGACAAGATTAATTAATTAACCCAACTACTTCAAATCACTTAAGATTGATAAAATAGAAGTTAGTAGAACTAACTTAACTTTTTTGTTAGTCTGACAAAGCAAACACTCTTTCAGTGAACATTTCATGTTACTAAAAATAAACAAATTATGTTACTTTAACATCTAAAATTTGCTTTCTCTGTCAGTGAACTTATGTTTCATTTGCTGCTAAAAATAAACAAATTATGTGACTTTAACATCTAAAATTTGCTTTCTATCAACCAATATGTTTTTTAAATTCAACTAATTATTTTCTAGTTAAGTTAACTAAATTCAAGTTTGTCGACAGGTTCCACACAAATGAATTAAGTAGGTCTAAGAGAGACATATGGACACCCTTCTGTCAAATTTTAATTGGAGTTTGATGGATTAATTGATATTAAATGCTATCTGTTCACTAATGTTCACTAACAGACAGTACACCTCTTGTAATTGATCAGCTTATAAATGATCAATGTGAAGCATCAGTATGCGCTCAAGAAGATCACATCAGTCAGATTTTGTAAAATATCATGATACTCAAAGGAATCAAAATTATAGTTCACAGAAAGGTAATGTATCCTTTTCAGGGAGCTTAGGCTGTATGAAAAGAATGATTGAAATATACTATGAAAATATTCTATTTGCAGAATCCTGATAAAACTTCAATTGTGAACTGAATGATTAGATTGCATCTTGTCACAAAAGAATCAACTGTTAATTAGTAATCATACTATGGAAATGACTAGCAAGATCTGAACAAACTACCTCAAGGGATTTCTCACGTAATGAACCGTCTGACTTTCTTTAGTTAACTAAACTTAATCTTACCACATTTTTTGCCTGAGCGCAAACAGGTACTGAGTTTGAAACGTTGGTCAGATGCCTCCAGCCGTCTGCTAAAGCTAGACTCCGGCCTTCCTCACTGTAAAATAAAACATTCTGCTTAATTAAAGAGTTCAAGTGAACTTCATTTAATTCTCATCAACTTGTTGTTTGTTCTCATCTCAAACAAGTGGCAGGAACTTTTGGATTTAAAAAAAAGAAAAAAAGATGCTTTATAAGTTAATCTATTTAAGTTGAGTCTGCAACAACTACAATAAAATAAAAAGTGAACTATTTGAAAGTGGTAAGGATTTTGGGTGGTAAATGTTTAACATTTTAACATACATAGACATTACTCCATTTCTACCGAAAGGTTTTGAACAGTACCACTATGTCAAGTAATGACACCATGTATCTTTAATCTGTGTAGTAAATACATTGCTGCTGGTAGCAGCAGTGTTGCTGCTGCTGCTGCAAGCAGAAAGTAAAATAAATTTTGCATTGAATAATATTTTGGATGAGTTTAAGAATATTGTTTGCCAAAATCGCACAATGTAACTACACTTGTCTTTTACATGTTGCAGTAATTGAATATTTTGAGGCAATTGGTTTGCATAAATTTAAGTAAGATGATAGTTATATTTACTGGGAGAAAGACTATGACTAGTTATCAGGACAGAATGAGACCTGTAAAACTGATGGGTCCATATGATCCCAAGGAGGGAACCAATCATCTGCTCCAATTTATTACCCTTTAGGAAATATGTTTGGACACAAGGAGCAGGAACATCACAACATCCTTATATCAGATATTTTTCGTCCTTATATAAGTGATTTAAAACTATTTTTAATTTTTGATACCATACGGCAGGCTGCAAAGTTGTGCATGAATGTAAAGGTCAATTATTTTCTTCACCAATAGAAAAGTGTAATGTGTTTATTATGAATAGGATTAACCAAGCTGAAGGAAAACAAAGAAAAAGGAGAAATAAATATTCATTGATACCGAATCAGCAGATATGAATCGGCAGATATGAACTTATGAAACTACTGAAACCTTCAAGAATCTTATGTTGTGGAAGATATTTAAGAAAATAATACTGAAATCGCACACATGAATTTCTTTATTTGACTGTTATCTCTAAAATACGTTACTTTTTATGTTGAACACCAGACATCTCACCTCTTCCCCACAGTTTTTTACTTAGTTCCACGATTGCAGTGGATTTTATAGTCAATGTTAAAAGCAGCACAGAGTCTGAAGCGATCGAGGAAATTTACGTCTACATGGAACCTGTTGGACAAACTGCATCTAATCACACAGGTAAGAATAAAGTTACAGAGAAATCTAGTATGTATTTAATTACATTTTGCTAAGGTTCAGGTTTTTGTTAAGGTTCGAACAGCTCCAAAGAGAGGCTCTGCCTCGGTGTGGCTGTGTCGTTGGGAATCCTGAATGTTTTACTTTTGGCTGAACTCATCGCAATGAGTGTACACAGTGAGTCTTCTTCTAGTCATCTTAAAGACGTAAAGAGTAAATTTTATGTTTCTGTGATAAAAATGTCATCGGCTCTTCTGAAATCAAACTGACCAAATAACAAGGGTTTGAAAAGTATAAAGCTTGGTGACTCAAAGTGTTGCAGAGAGGTGAATCATTACACTATGTTACATGAGTTTGATTCATTTTCAGCAATGGATGCATTTGCAGCCATTTAGGTTAGCATGTATTTAACAGCTCCTCTTTTTCACACTATTTACCCAAAGATTTATTGTTTAGTGTTAGCTCAGTTTAAATTCTACAACCATAACCAAAATCATGAAACTATTTTATAAGTCTTAAGTGAAAATATGATGTGACTTCTATTTTTGCAAACATGCTTGTTGATTTTTTTTTTCCAGCTCATGACATGACAGCAGATTTTTCTGACATTAGTAACTTTCTGACTGATCAGAGCAGCGACAGCAAGTTTCCCTCCACAAACGATAACTTCACTGAAACGACTCCACGAGCTGAAGAGACTTCAAGGTTTGTCAAAACTTTAAAAAAATTTGGATCTCATTAAAATGTCTAAAACCTTTTCCCCTCTGAATTATAGAGTATAACTAATAACTTTCCTGTTGTGGCTAAATGATTATAATGTAAATGAACAAATTTTATTGTAATTTATTAAGTACTGTATAATTTGTGTCCTCTAAAAACAATGTAAAAGAAACAAAACTTTGTTGTTTTTTTCTTACAGAACGAACAAACATCAGTTGTTCCTGTTAATCCAGGGCCTGCAGAAGAAGAGAGGAGCAGATCCAGTAGAGATCGATTATTAGGATTTGTGTTCAGTGTGATATTATTTACCAACAATCATGTAGCTTATTAGTATGGTGTTACATAAAACCTAAAAATAAAATGTACACTTGTTGTGACTTATAAAGCAACAATTTTACCGGTCGTACTCCGTGTTTTTCTTTCATGTTA
>NW_015117530.1:0-649 GCF_001443285.1 Poecilia latipinna
TTAAGTTACATTGTGAATTAGTGAGCTTCATGTTTGTTTTGTTCTTCTTTGAGGATTATCCAGGGTTCAACTCACAGGATTGATATGTGTGGTGGTCCAGGGGGAAGAGCACACATAGCATGTAGAAAGAAACAACCTGTGGCTTTAACAGTAGCATGATAATGTGTTTACAAAATGGAAAAGGAGATTTGTGACTCAACCCAAACTAAACCCTTCTTTTCTTATGGTAAGAGTTTTCATGGATGATCTGATAACGTTAACATATAAAGAAAATCGGGGTACATCAATAAAATCAGAGTTTGATCATCCAATAAATACATCCTAAAGTTATAAGAGCCCATAATGACCTACAGCAAAGTCATTGCAGACAGAAACTTGTAGTTTATTCTAAATGTCTGACTTGTGAAACCAAAGTGTTTTCTGTGTGTAGTTAACCAACTGGAACTTCCAGATGCAACAGTTCAGTTTCTGTTGGGTGTGAATGGGGAGGTTTTTGTACGACTGTTTTTCACTGTGTGAACACCCACTTGCTGCTGATGTAAAATTCACCCATACAGTAATAAACTGCAGCATCTTCAGCCTGAACTCCACTGATGGTCAGAGTGAAGTCAGAGTTTGATCCACTGCCTGTAAAACGACTTGGAGTCCC
>NW_015117530.1:5858-10886 GCF_001443285.1 Poecilia latipinna
TGTTCCTTTATTCACAGTGATTCCTGGATGGATTCACTCTGGTATGTTTTGGCCATCATCATATTGTAGTCCAGTGCCGGTTAAGGTTCACATTGCTTCATATTTTCCATCAAGCTCTGTAATATTCATGGTGATTGTGTGACAGTGATACTGCTGCAGCAAAGAATCCCAGAAGCATGACACTTCTAACTCCATGCTTCACAGCTGGTATGAGAACCCTGACAGGGAGTGCTGTATTGGTTGAAGACAATGATTTTGTTTCTTTCCGAAAAAAAAAAAAAAAAAAAAAGTTTTTGACTCATCTGTCCAAAGACTTTCATTTCAAATATCATTTTTGGAATATAATTATTCAGGCAAACTTTAGTCTGGCCTTTTTACTTAGAGAGCAAAGCTTTACTGCTTGATCATCTCCCATAACAGAAGCTACATTTGTGCAGTCTCTTCTCTTTTAGAGTCAGCCATGTGTTTAATGACAAAAGCAGCAAGATCTTGCTGTAAGTCCTGTGTTGAAATGTTTGTGTTTTCTGAGACACCAAACATTTTACAATCTGTTCCAGGGTGAAATAGTTTGGACAGCCAGACCTTTGACGCGTTGGTTCACTTGACAGTTTTTCATGCAGTAGAATTGCTGATTCCACATTCTTTTGAAGAATGTGAAATTCTTCTTCAGACTCATGAAACATCATGGTGGGATTTCCTTGGGTCCCACCATGATGTTCACTGCCACTTTAATATGAGGAGCACACAAAGGACACGATCAAACCTCCTTCAAGCTCACACACACAACCACACACATATGTAACCTACAGTGTTTATTTTAGTTTAGCATGGCTTTTATTTCTTGAGGTAACACAATCAGTCTCTGCAGCTGCAGTTCAGTTTCAGTTCATTCTGACTGAGGGAGGTTTTTGTATGACTGTTTTTCACTGTGTGAACACCCACTGGCTGTTGGGGTAATGAAGACTCTGGCAGTAATAAACTGCAGCATCTTCAGCCTGAACTCCACTGATGGTCAGAGTGAAGTCAGAGTTTGATCCTCTGGCTGAAAAACGACTTGGAGTCCCTGATGCTCGAGTGTTAACATTATAAATGAGCAGCTTAGGGGTTTGTCCATCTTTCTGTTGGTACCAGGCAAAACGATAACAGGAACAACCACTGGAATAATAAACATCCTGACTGGTTCTACAGTTGATGTTGACAGGTCCTCCCAGATCAGCTCTCACTGCTGCAGGCTGCTGAGTCACTGTGATCTGACCTCTGACCTCTGGGGACACACACACAAAAACATGCAGCAGCTTCATGGTTTAGTCGGCTTCATTTCAGAGGGACAGATGTTCATAGAGGAGAGGAGTTGGGTTCTCTGGACTTTACCTGTGAAGCAGCAGCAGAGGAGAGTCCAGATGAGGACGCAGATCAAAGTCATGTTTCTGATGATGAGGAGGATTTATGTGTCTTCTGCTGTGATGAAGGACAGCTGTCAGTCATCCAGTGTTCAACTGTCAGGACTATAAACTCTCCCAGAGCGCTGGAGCATGGAGTTGCTGATGCAAAGTGGCTCTATGGAAATGCTGTGACTGAGTCCAGGANTTGGAATATAATTATTCAGGCAAACTTTAGTCTGGCCTTTTTACTTAGAGAGCAAAGCTTTACTGCTTGATCATCTCCCATAACAGAAGTTACATTTGTGCAGTCTCTTCTCTTTTAGAGTCAGCCATGTGTTTAATAACAAAAGCAGCAAGATCTTGCTGCAAGTCCTGCGTTGAAATGTTTGTGTTTTCTGAGACACCAAACATTTTACAATCTGTTCCAGGGTGAAATAGTTTGGACAGCCAGACCTTTGACGCGTTGGTTCACTTGACAGTTTTTCATGCAGTAGAATTGCTGATTCCACATTCTTTTGAAGAATGTGAAATTCTTCTTCAGACTCATGAAACATCATGGTGGGATTTCCTTGGGTCCCACCATGATGTTCACTGCCACTTTAATATGAGGAGCACACAAAGGACACGATCAAACCTCCTTCAAGCTCACACACACAACCACACACATATGTAACCTACAGTGTTTATTTTAGTTTAGCATGGCTTTTATTTCTTGAGGTAACACAATCAGTCTCTGCAGCTGCAGTTCAGTTTCAGTTCATTCTGACTGAGGGAGGTTTTTGTATGACTGTTTTTCACTGTGTGAACACCCACTGGCTGTTGGGGTAATGAAGACTCTGGCAGTAATAAACTGCAGCATCTTCAGCCTGAACTCCACTGATGGTCAGAGTGAAGTCAGAGTTTGATCCACTGCCTGAAAAACGACTTGGAGTCCCTGATGCTCGAGTGCTGGTACGATCAATGAGGAGCTTAGGAGTTTGTCCATCTTTCTGTTGGTACCAGGCTAAACGATGGGAGCTGCCAGAAACATAAACATTCTGACTGGTTCTACAGTTGATGTTGACAGATCCTCCAATATCAGCTCTCACTGCTGCAGGCTGAGTCACTGTGTACTGACCTCTGACCTCTGAGGACACAGAGACAAAAACATGCAGCAGCTTCATGGTTTAGTCGGCTTCATTTCAGAGGGACAGATGTTCATAGAGGAGAGGAGTTGGATTCTCTGGACTTTACCTGTGAAGCAGCAGCAGAGGAGAGTCCAGATGAGGACGCAGATCAAAGTCATGTTTCTGATGATGAGGAGGATTTCTGTGTCTTCTGCTGTGATGAAGGACAGCTGTCAGTCATCCAGTGTTCAACTGTCAGGACTATAAACTCTCCCAGAGCGCTGGAGCATGGAGCTGCTGATGCAAAGTGGCTCTATGGAAATGCTCTGACTGAGTCCAGTAGAGACTAATGTGATGGATTTAAGACAAAGCTCCTATTTATTTTTATGTAGCGTTTACATTTTTTTTTAATCATAATGTTCTACTGTAAATTTGTGATCAAAATATATTTATTTTATCAGAGCTGGCGATGGCAACCAGCCCTCCACTACTCTGCAAGGATAAGCAGGTTTAGACATTAGATAGAATTAAAATCTCTCTGTGACATGTTTTCCATGCAGTATCACACAGACAGCTAAAGTTGTGCGGTCTCTTCTATTTTAGAGTCAATCATGTGTTTTCATATGAATATCAGCAATAGCTTCCTGTAAGTGTCGACATGTTTGTGTTTTCTGTTACTTTTTCAAACATTTCCCCATCTGTTTTCAGGGTGAAATTCAGGACAGTCAGATCTTTGGCATGTTGGTTTACTTTTTGACAGTTTTTCATGATTTTATTTTTTATTTTTATTAATTTATTATTTTTATTTATTTTCACTTGACTTCAAACTCTTTCGCAGCCTTTTTAAAACATTTTTCTGACACAAAAGCTGCTACAGTCTTCTTCCTGATGGAATAAAACATTATGTTCACTCACTTTAACAATCATGAGCACACAAAGTTAAATGTCTGATCAAACCTCCAAATTGTTGAACATGGATATTCTGATCATGCAAAGCTGTGTGATTTCATGTGGGATTAAATGTTGGCCATGTCTCGTTCTCGCCAGATGTTTTCATTTCTTTGATGAATTTAACAACAATATGGTAAAAAATGCAAAATACTGTCATAAATCACTGGTTTATGTTTATTTTTTCATTAACATCTGACTAAGCTATTAATGATTAAACAGTTTTCACTTTAGTTTACATGAATTGCATGACTTTTTTCTCCTTGAAAGAACACAATCAGTCTCTGCAGCTGCAGTTCACTTTCTGTTGATACTGACTGAGGGAGGTTTTTGTACGACGGTTTTTCACTGTGTGAACACCCACTGGCTGCTGATGATATGATAACTCTGACAGTAATAAACTCCAGCATCTTCAGCCTGAACTCCACTGATGGTCAGAGTGAAGTCAGAGTTTGATCCACTGCCTGAAAAACGACTTGGAGTCCCTGATGCTTTAGTGCTGGTATAATAAATGAGGAGCTTAGGAGTTTGTCCATCTTTCTGTTGGTACCAGGCTAAACAGTGCTTACTGCTAGAAAAATAAACATTCTGACTGATCCTACAGTTGATGTTGACAGATACTCCAATATCAGCTCTCAGTGCTGCAGGCTGCTGAGTCACTGTGACCTGCCCTTTGACCTCTGAGGACACAGAGACAAAAACATGCAGCAGCTTCATGGTTTAGTCGGCTTCATTTCAGAGGGACAGATGTTCATAGAGGAGAGGAGTTGGGTTCTCTGGACTTTACCTGTGAAGCAGCAGCAGAGGAGAGTCCAGATGAGGACGCAGATCAAAGTCATGTTTCTGATGATGATGAGGATTTCTATGTCTTCTGCTGTGATGAAGGACAGCTGTCAGTCATCCAGTGTTCAACTGTCATGACTATAAACTCTCCCAGAGCGCTGGAGCATGGAGCTGCTGATGCAAAGTGGCTCTATGGAAATGCTCTGAATGAATCCAGTGGAGACTAAGGTCGATGATGGATTAAAGACAAAGCTCATTATTTCTTAAGTGGTTAAAGGTTTTTTTTTGATAATAATGTTCTATACATTTTGCCTGATAGTAAATTTGTGATCAGAATAATTTTATTTTATCAGAACTGGGTCCTGTATGGTCCTACATGGATCGGGTGGTTTAGACGTAGAACAGAATTTGAAGCTCCTAGTGTGACACGTTTTTTTTGTGCATGAACACACAATTAAACATGGTGACTAAGTGTCTACATAAAGTATAGTTTGTAAGGTGGACATTCTTGTCCAGTTAAATATCTGCTTTTTTGGTGAGTCCACATCTCAGATATGATGTAACTAAATAAGAGGACAGTACATCTCTACCTTTAGATTATTTCTGCTGCATTTCAATGCTTTTTTATCACTGTGATGGGACTTATGCTGACAAAACTGGCTTTTATTCTGTAAAGGATTCATTGTGAGTCTCAGTTCATGAAACAACCTCATCTTCTGTAAATCTTTGATGTCTTTTTTTCCTGATATTTAAAGTTCTAGCTTAATACAATTCCTCTCATTGAGCTCTTGGGTGATTTATGTTACAAG
>NW_015117530.1:17243-24223 GCF_001443285.1 Poecilia latipinna
GTTTATGGTTTCTATACACCTGCCCTCATCTGACTTCTTCAGGGATAACCTCTCCAGCTTACCGTTGTCTGTCTCCACTGCTCTTCCGGTAACAAACTGACCTGGAAAGAATGTTTCTGTGGATCACCCCAGCCTGAAAAGTCTGGAAGCAATTCAGATTTGGGAAGACATGGAAATGACAACTGAAAAAAATACTGTAAATAGTTACATAGGTAAGTCTTGAAAAATCCCAGCTGTGGACTATTCCTGACAATTTTCAGAGGACTCAAATGTAAAGTAAGCCAAGAGATCTGCATGAGCCAAAGAACAGACTGGACTGGTTGAGACCTCAACACACACAAAGCTCGAGTAAAAATTCTGTGCGAGAGTAATGGGCTCTGTGAAAACTTGTGTGAAAAGCAGGTGCACTAAGAACTTTCCAATATTGGGTTCAATAAAACAGACAGAAATTGAGTCCATTTTGATTTGTTTCTGTTATTTGCCACTTTGTCACTCCCCTGGGCTGTGAACTGCTTCTCTGCCGCCTGTCTGTCCATCCTACAATACTCACCCATTTGTCTTTTCCTCCTGGAACAAAGGAAAGCATAACATCACTCCCTGCTAACCTCACCCCATTTAACTAACTTGGCACCTCTTATGTTTGACTCCTCTTCCAGGAACTGTAAAAGCTCGTCCCATTTCCTGCACTTCAAACTTTAACCCAGAATGACTGTAAACATCCCATTTGCATGAGTGTATCAGACAATGAGAGAAAAGATCAGTCTGTAGTAAATCTCAGTGCTCCAGTGTAACAGAATCCACAATACTTAATTGATTCCCAAGGGGAAATTGACACATGCTCTCATCCAGAAAAATGAGAAAATGGGCAAGAGCAACCACAACAGTCTTCATGGACATTGGCACAACTCAACTTTTACAACATATGTAAAGACAATAAACACACAGAATATCTCCACAATCAGTAACAGGCAAAAAGGTCAATAGCACTCAATTCTACTTTACATAAAACAAAACTGAAGATGCTTTTTTATTAAACTTATGAAGAGTTTTCACTCTTTTGATAAGGTAATCTGCTCCTTTAAAGCAGAGTTTTTGTTACTTAAATATCCTAAATATTTCAGCTAGACAGCATCTTTATAGGTCATCCCCCTTAGGAAGTTTATGTCTCAGTGACAGACTAGCTTTTCTAGAAATGGAAAATGTTTGATTGTCTTGATATTTAAAAACAGTATCTTGAATTATACCAAGTAAACATAATAAAAACATAGCACTTGAATTATCTCTCTGGATTGGTCCCATTGTGGAGTTACAAATACTACTTTTGGCTTCAGGACACAGTCATTTTTTTCCCTCTATTTTGTTTACCTGGAATTTTCTTTTTCATGATAAAACAATTAGATTCTGGTAAAGTTCAGGTAAAGCTTTGGCTTTGTGCTCAGGCTTGTTTTATGCAACAAACAGCACTTTCTGCAGAGTGGTTTGTGTTCAGAGTCAAGGACCCGCTTCTCTCCACAGTCAGAGGTTTTTGTACGACGGCTCAATGAGTTTGTATCACTGTGGTACACGTTCGGTGGAGGAACCAGACTGGAGGTTGGAAGTAAGTTAAAGTTTTTACTTATCTTTATTTATTTGGTTCATTTTCCTTAATTTTCTCTCATGATCGATAGGCAGTAAAAAAATGGTAATGTATTTTTTATTTACTAAAACACAGGAGATGCAAAAGTGATTTTAGATTTTTAAATCTAAAACATTGTGTTATATATTGCGATCAGTCAACGGATAATTACTGTGTTTTTCTTTGAACAGTTTCATCTAGGCTCGTAGGTTAAGTTTAGTCTTAAAAAGTCAGAGAGCCGTGTCTCTACAGTCAGAGGTTTTTGTACGACGACTCAATTAGTTTGTATTACTGTGGTACACGTTCGGTGGAGGAACCAGACTGGAGATTGGAAGTAAGTCTGTTCCAATTCAAGACTAAACAGAAAATTATAGAATCTTTTAAAATGTTTCTATGTTGCTGTTTGTAGTTTAATAGAAAACAGATATTTTTGTATCTTGACTTTACAATGTAGTTTAAGTTGAGTCAAAGTCCATGTTTGAAAAGATTAGCTCATATAAAATTAAATTTAATATTGTTTTCTGTTCTTAGTTGATAAAATATTACTTGATGTGTGACTAAATCAGTGGTACAACATCTGAACTGCTATTCTGTATTAATCTACATGAAGGGAAGAGACAGAAAAAGACAAGAAAAGAAACGTCCAATCATTTTATTTTAATTTATTTCAATTAACAAGGAAGAGAACAACTGAGATAAAAGTTCTCATTTACAAGCATTTCCTGAGCTATAGAGCAACAACACAACATAAAAAGGACAGATTTAACCTTACTACTTTATGTTGTCAAAATTTAACAAATATGTTTCATTGTGAATTTTAAATGCGAAACCTGTAATTAAAATGTTGATTTAATTATTAGCGCTTGTAACATAAAAAATATATATATTTTTTTCCTTTAAAGTCTAGATAAAATAATTAGGGTCAGACTGCATGATGATGGAGCTCAGAAGATTCTAAAGAGGAAGTGAAACATTAAGTGACTGTTGGAGCAAAACGACATCTGGCAGGAACATCCTAGCATAGAAGATCTCTGCTGTCACATTCAATTTGCTTAGATGCTTCCTATATGACTGACAGCTTTGTGATCCATGTCCTCTGACCTCGGTGTTGTCTCCTAGGTGATACTCGCCCCACCCTGACAGTGCTGCCCCCCTCCAGTGAGGACCTGAAGCAGGAGAAGGTTACCCTCATGTGTCTGGCCAACAAGGGCTTCCCCTCAGACTGGACTCTGTCCTGGAAGCTGGACGGCAGCAGAACTAGCACCAGCTGGGAGGAGAGCAGGAGCTCCGGGGTGCTGCAGAATGACGGCCTCTACAGCTGGAGCAGCACCCTGAGGCTCCCTGCAGACCAGTGGAGGAAGGTGGGCTCTGTGACCTGTGAGGCCTCCCAGGGCTCCCAGTGTGCAGTCACAGAGACACTGAGGAGAGACCAGTGCTTCTAAAATGAATCTGTTGTTGATTTTACCTTTGCTTTCATTTTTTCTTATTACCAGCTTCTTGGTTTCATTCCAAATGTGCTTGATATTGTTTTGAAGTGGACTGATTCAATCTTATAAGCAATAAATGTTTTACAAATGATTCTGAAATCTTATCTGTGACTTATTCACATTATTCACAAGAAATATGCACAGTACTCTTACTGGTCACCCTCCACCTCTTGTCCTAGACCTAGAACCTTTGGAGTAAGGCTCACATGTGACCATATGGACAAGTATGCAGTAATTATACTACAAGCTACAGGACAGGACAATTTGTATTAATTTACTTTAGAGTGAGAAAATATACTTTTTTATTATTATTATTAAAACTTCAGAAGTTATTTTTTCTTATTGATGCCATATGGCAAGCAAATAATTAAATGCATTTTCATAATAATGGTATCACATTTGTTGCATTAATCTTTCCCCATTTGGACTTACTCCTTTTTTTTTTTTTTTGACATTTTTTTCACCAAAACCTGTTCAAGCACTGACATTATTTCAAATGTTTATTAAAATATGTGTTCTAATATTTGAGTGTAAACCTTCAATAATGATTTCTAAGGTGACAACATGCAGTTAAAGGTGTGTTAAAGAATAACTGTATACAGTCTAAAAATAATTATCTGTGCTCCAAGAGCATATCTTTACGTAATGATTTTATTAAGACATAATGAGAAAATTAAAGATGAGAAAAGAGAAAACTTGTGATACTGATCAGAAAAAAAAGAGAATTACTCAAATTTGGATTGTTGTTAAGTTTCAACATATTTAATTTATCTGAGTGATTTATTTAAGTAATTTATCATAATTCTTACATCTAAGAAAAGAAATGCATTTGTGCATTTAATTTTTTGGATGAAAAATTCAAAACATTATTTATGGTTTCATATTGTGAAAATAAAAATTTTAATTATTTTAAAACATTTTTGCTTTCTATGACAGATCTAGATTTGACACAAGCAGCAGATTTTATTTCTTGTTTTGATGAAAGTGAGTGAGCCGTGTCTCTAGTCAGAGGTTTTTGTACGGCGCCTCAATGAGTTTGTATCACTGTGGTGGACTTTTGGTGGAGGAACCAGACTGGAAATTGGAAGTAAGTGAAATTTAAAGCTACTTTTTAATAAACACTTTTCAATTTTTATTATTTTGTGTTGCTAGAAAATAAAGCTCAGAATATGCAGATTATTTTTGATAAACAGAAGTTTTACAAGAACAAAGAAGTGATTTTGTGAATGGAAATCTGACAGTTTTGAGATAGTGAGACCTGGACAAGGGGAGGATTTACATCAATAAAGAGGTTCGTGGTTTAATCTGGTTATAAGGTTTAGTTTAGTCTAAAACTGTCAGAGCCGTGTCTCTTCAGTCAGAGGTTTTTGTACGGCGCCTCAATGAGTTTGTATCACTGTGGTACACGTTCGGTGGAGGAACCAGACTACAGGTTGGAAGTAAGTCAAAGTAAATGTTGTTTTATTAAATTGTAATTTTATATGTTCAGTATTTAACTTTGATAAATGAAAGTTGAATGAATTGTGAAGATTTTAGGTTTTCTTTTTGCAAATAAATGCACTGACCCAACAGTTCTTTCATAAAGAGAAACCACATATAAGATACAATCATATATGTTATTTTTTTATGAAATATTACAGTAAATTGTGTTTATTTTGGTCATTAATCTGGGCTTGAAGGTTTTGATTAGTCTTAAAAAGTCAGATGTTTTTGTCCCTACTGTGAAATATTTCTGTAAAGCAGTTCAACCAGTTTGTATCATTATGGTGGACAATTAGTGAGGAACCAGGTTGGATGTATGTTTGGATGATTTTTAAAAAATTATTCAGTGACCTGTTGAAGGTAGAAAAATGTGTTTTTATTAGTTTCTTTTACTGTGATTTATAAAAGTTGAAGATTAACTTTCCTCTTGAAGTAAAATATCAGTAAATAATTTACAGAGTGCTAGACATGAGAATAATGGTCTGTTTTTCAAGAGCATATCTTTATTTATTGGTAACTGTGTCACAGTTAAAGACAAGAGATGTGAGAAAACGTCTGTGACCAATCAAAGCTTCTGAACAGATTAATTTAATGAAAAAGGGTTTACTAAATTATGAATTATATTTTAAAAAATCTGATTAGCCTTTTCTACAACATTTACTGTTGTGATTTCATCATTTTATTTATGAGGGAAAAATTTTTAATATTTTCATTCTACACTTCATTACAGGTATATTTCAGTTTAAACTTTATTATCTGTCTTCCTGAGCTGATATGCAAGACAGGGTTTTGAAAAGGAAACGAAACAGAATGTGAGCTGAATGGCTGGTAGAGCAGAATACATCTGTTAGAAACGACTTAGTGGAGAAAATCAGCTTTCACAGTACAAGAGTTCAAATGACTGTAGTTCCTGTTCTCTAACCTGATTGGTGTCTCCTAGGTGATACCCGCCCCACCCTGACAGTGCTGCCCCCCTCCAGTGTGGAGCTGCAGCAGCAGCAGGTTACCCTCATGTGTCTGGCCAACAAGGGCTTCCCCTCAGACTGGACTCTGTCCTGGAAGCTGGACGGCAGCAGCAGCAGCAGCTTGGAGCAGAGCAGGAGCCCCGGGGTGCTGCAGAATGACGGCCTCTACAGCTGGAGCAGCACCCTGAGGCTCCCTGCAGACCAGTGGAGGAAGGTGGGCTCTGTGACCTGTGAGGCCTCCCAGGGCTCCCAGTCTGCAGTCACAGAGACACTGAGGAGAGACCAGTGCTCCCATTCCTGAGCTGATTCACTAGAAGATCACCAGTTATTCTCTACTACTGCTCTGGCTGTGCTGTTTTAGAATTTCTCTGTTTTTTCCTTCCATTTTGCTTCATTTGTTCTTCTACAACTTGATGGTTTAAATAAAATTTCCTAAAAATATTTGTCTGACTTTATCACTTTAATTATTTTGTACCAAGATTAGTGCCCGGGACATTTTCAAAATAAAATATCTAATCTACAGTGAACATTTTCATAATTTCATGGATGCTTTTAAGGACAGCATTTATGATTTCAGTATTTTAGTGATATTACTGAGATATGTTCTTGTCATAGGCACGAAAGAACATCATCCTACTTTTGTTTATNTTGTNTCACTATAGTTATTCCTTTGATGTATTTTAAGATTTATAAATAATGCAACTTGTTGTCCAGAAACACACCCTTACTATTTTATGAATTATTAGTTTACAATTCAGTATATGTTTTCAGTTTTGTTAAAGTTTTTCTCAAAAACAATATTGTTCAAGATTATCATAAAATAGGTTCAGTTAATCAAATCAGCTGTGGTAGCATGATTATATACATAATGTTTTTTTATAAGATGGTTTATTATTATACAGTGATTTTTTCACAATTAGACACAAATTTGATTAATTTTAATTCACTTTATCTGCACACTTTGGAATTTAAAAATTAAAGACTTTCTGTCTGTTATACAGGACAAACATTTGATAAGATCAAATTTATGCACAAAATCCTCAAAACTGAATAAAGAGTCACCTAATTGAGAGTGTTTACTGTAAATATCTTATATTTAGGATCGTCTTGTTTAGACTTTGTTTTCTTCAAAGGAACATTTAATGGTTTTAACAGTAACATGGTAAAAAGTGTGTGGAAAATGCTAACAAAATTTTTCAACTCTTGCAAGTGTTCCTAGAAGTACCTTGTTCTTGTATTTTTTGTTTTAGCAAAATATTTTTAGCTGTGGTCTAGTAATCACAAATATAAATATTGGTAAACAAAGTAAAATGGAGTGCATCAATAAAAAGAAAGTTTGATGCAGTAAATATGGCCAAATCATAGTCATAGTCATTGTAGACAGAAACTTGAATTTATTTCTAAATGTCTTCCCTGTAGTGTGAAACCAAA
>NW_015117531.1:0-5052 GCF_001443285.1 Poecilia latipinna
GATGTACGCTAGCTTACTGAGCTAACACGGTGCACGTTAGCTTCCTGAGCTAACATGATGTACGCTAGCTTACTGAGCTAACACGGTGCACGTTAGCTTCCTGAGCTAACACGATGTACGCTAGCTTACTGAGCTAACACGGTGCACGTTAGCTTCCTGAGCTAACACGGTGCACGCTAGCTTGCTGAGCTACCACGGTGCATGTTAGCTTACTGAGCATTATCTGCAGTAATGTTTCACATTACTGCAGATATGTTATTCAGTCAAACCCCGGATTGACCAAAGTTATTCACTGAGTTGGATAGCAAGGACCCTCTCTGCACAAAAACTAAGTCAAAGACCTATCTTAATTACTTTTTTTTTTAACTGTAAAACTTTTTTACAGTATTGAAAATTGCATTTCCGACATGTATGAGTTGCTGTATGCTTTCCTCTTAAAAGCTATTCCTTCTTATTCTCCTTTGTTCTCACAGGGTTCCTTGGAAGTGTCTCCAGAGACACATCATGCTTGAGTTGATGTGATTAGTTTTAAGGCTTATAGGCTCTAGATGAAAGGATACAGATGGAAGCCCTCTGTTGGCTTTTCCCACTGACAGTTGAATAGGAACCGTGTGCTTGTGAAAATACCAGAAGCTTAGCATGGCCACCTCACAGAAAAGAAGTGATTTACAGTGAGCAGCATTAGCTTAAGAGAAGCCTATAAAATTAGTCACTGTTGAAAGATTAGGCTAATGTATAGTGTGATAACAATATAGAGACAATGCATTACTGAACACTCAAATGAATCAAATGTTGAGTAGCACTGCATTCTGTTAAAGGGGAGGCATGATGAACATTTGACTTTTTGCCTTTACATTGTCAAAGTAATATACCTAGAGTGTTGCTTTGATTATTTCATAAATATTTTAGAATTCTTCAAATTCAGAAATCTGTAAAATTGTTTTCAGTAGCACAATAAACTGAACTGCAAACAGTCAACACTACTCTTGGCATCTCATCCTGACCTTTAGAAAAGAAACTATCCAGACATCTGTGTACGTTTACTGCTAAGTCCAGGTGATGGATCAGCGCTGAGCAATTTGAGTGATTTTCACACGGATAAATTGTTTTTGGTGATATTTTTTTTCATGATTATTTTTACATTCAGTTAAAGTGAAATAAATTGTTTCAAACCAGGAATCACAATTTTCCACTGCAGCAATATAAAATGCCGATTCAAGTGAATGACAGAGGTTTCACTTGTTTCAGTGCGTCATGATCGAGCTTATGGAAACACCCACGTGCAGGTAGGCAGGCAGTCAGAATGGGAAAGATGAAAATATTTGATCAATAAAATAGAGGACAGCAGAAGCTTTGACTGGAGTAAGAGGTTGGTATTGTACCTCACTTTTCAAATTTACAAACTGCATTTACTTTCAAATATTTTAGATGTGCTTGTAATGAAGGTCTTCATTACTTGGCGGTACAACACTTAAAATGTGTTAAATGATAAAAGAAATGCATGATTGAAATGAAACAGATACAGATTGAAATGTTTTATTGATTATGTGTTTTATTCAGTTGCATCTCAGCTGGAACTGATGGCGTCCTGGTAAAATACAAACAAAAGGATAATATAAGTATTGTGATTGTTTGAAGGCTTTGTATGGGTGTGGCTTACCTCTCTCTTCCTCTGCAGGGTGTTCAGGCTAAAAGATTCCCCGGGGGCCTGAGCACCTTTTAAAGGTTCCAGGAGAGACCAAAGCAGATGAAAGAGGGGGGGCAGTAGAGCTAGGTACTTTATAATTTTAATGTTGGATTTATATTGATAAAAATGTGTTTTAGAGATGCTTAAAATTAATAGTATTCGGCAATATATATTATTCTGAGGATTTAGTTAGTTTGTCAAACTGTGTGCATGTATTTTGTTTTCCCGTTTCTTGGTGGGTTTGTGAATTGGAACAGCCAGCGACTATAACAGGCTGCATGTTGGCCACAGTGGGTGTTTCTGCTCAGACCCTTGGCCACTGTAAGCAGGGTTGTTTGTCTGTTAAATGTTGGTGAATAAACACCCAGTGGGTTTGCACAGTTTCTCTGCCTCAAGTCTCCTACTTCCTCCAGCCGCTAAGGGCCATCCTAACAGTGCTTTATGTAAAAATACATAAACGGAAAAGTTTGGAGTTACGTTCTCCAGAAAAGTCTACTAAACAGGTGAATTCTCGAATACTGACCCAAATGTCAGTATTTGCAGTAGGTGCAGCCAGACAACCTCCATTGAAGGGTGAGATTCCTTTTGATTTAAATGCATCTTAATTATTTTTTTCTTTTATCTATAAAATCCCTCAAAAGTCTTTTGGGGATGGAAAAAATGGTTAGGCTGCAATGGTAGGCCAGAAGACAAGTTCATTTTTGCTTCAGTTATAATCTACGGAAGCACATTGCTATCATGCAGGAAAAAATTAATTTCGAGCGCTATCACATTATAATATACGTATAATATAATGTATTTTGTTAAAACGTGATAGTTATCTTGTATAAACGTGATAATTTATGTCCATGGCAGTATTGTACTAGACTGGTACACTGGCTAATAGGAATTGGTCAAGTTTTCCTTCATGTTCGGTCTAAAACATGGAGAGATACTGATGCTGCTTTGCACTGTGGTTGAAACCATTAACAGCCTGCGTTCTCTGAGCAGGATCCTAAACAGAATGAGATGCACAGAAGGGAACGTCAGTCCGGTCCTCCAGTGGCGATCCTGACTGACTGACTGGATCGAAGCTGAAGTTGGCTTCCAATTGCAGCTTCTGGTTCGGGAAATGGCTAAAGGGAGATTAGAACGGAGGCTCAGATGGATTTGCTTAACATTTTCTGTTCAAATTTCTATTGAACAATACAATAGCTGAATAGTGGCAAAAGGCTGTTCATACCAAAATCAACAGAGAGCAAGATAGTGGGAAAAGACAAAACTAGATCCTTCTTCAAAAATAAAAGACTTCCTCTCTCCAAAATAAATCATTCTTTCCTTAATTGGTCAAATCAATATTATAAAAATGATAATATTGCCAAAATTCCCATATTTGTAGAATATTGGTCAAAGATTCTTTACATTTGTCAACAAACAAGGAGTAAAGAAGAGACACCTGTCCTCTTACAGTAATGTCTTCTAACCCTAACCAGGTTTACAAATCCAGTATCTCACACACACACACACACACACACACACGCATATATATATATATATAATAACATCACAAGTATTAACTGACAGAACAAAATTGGTTCACAATAAAGCACAATTCAAACAATGTTCAAACAATGAGATATACTTAAAGTAGAATACATTTACAGTAATATAACAACCAAATGACAATGTGGGTGTGTAAGGAGGGGGAGCAATACAGATTAATATATTTCAAACATTTATTTATTTTAGTGTGGATGATTGATAACTAATGAAAACTCCAAATTCAGTAGGTCAGAAAATTAGAATATTGTTAAGAGGTTCAATATTGAAGAGCTCTGGTGTCGCACACTAATCAGCTAATTAACTCAAAACACATGCAAAGGCTTTTAAATGGTCTCTCAGTCCAGTTCTGTAGGCTACACAGTCATGGGAATGACTACTGACTTGAAAGTTGTCCAAAAGATGACCTTTGACACCTTGCACAAGAGGGTAAGACACAAACATCAAGGAGCTGGCTGTGGACAGAGCTCTGTGTCCGAGCACATTCATAGAAAAGATGTGGTAGGAAAAAAAATGGACAACCAGTCGGGATAACTGCACCTCAGAGGGGACTGTGAAACAAACCCATTTAAAAATACGAGTAAGATTCACAAAGAGTGGACTGCAGCTGGAGTCAGAGCTTCAAGACTCGCCACACACAGATAAGACATGGGTTTCAGCTGTCACATTCCTTTTGTCAAGCCACTCTTGATCAAGAGACGGCATCAGAAGCACTTTGCCTGAACTAAAGACAGAAAGGACTCTGGACTGCTGCTGCAAGCAAAGTTATGTTCTCTGATGAAAGAAAGTTTTGCATTTCCTTTGGAAATAACACCTAAGCAGTGCCACAGACTGTGGCCTCCATGCTACATGCATTAGCTGCAGCAATCTGGGGAAAAGAAGCCCCAACTAAGTACTGAGTGCTGTACATGCCCATACTATTCAGTTGGCCAACATTTCTAAAAATCTTTTTTTTGTATTGGTATTAAGTAATACACTAGTTTTCTGACATACTGAATTTGGGATTTTCATTAGTTGTGAGTTATAATGATCAACATTAAAATGATTGAAAAAAAAATTAATTTGAAATGCATTAGTCTGTGTGTATCAAATGAATATAATATACAAGTTTCACTTTTTGAATGGATTTACTGATTAAAATAAACTTTTTCATGATATTCTAATTTTTTGACCAGCACCTGTATACTTAGACTGAGGTTTAGGATGAAGATATGCAGCAAGATAAAACTCTGGGGATGGAAAATGAATGAAAAGTAGAACAAGAACTAGGGGAAATAGGGAGGTAGGGCTGGCTGAGTAAGTGGGGTGAGAGAGAGGGAGTTAGTGAAGTGAAGTCAAGCTGCTGTCTGACCTAATGTACTCACAGTGTGATTGGCTGGGATTGCTGGCGTGCATACCTGATACTGGGCCCTGCTCTAATCGTTCTTTTCCTGCAGCTGAGCTTGGACAACGCTCCTTTCTCCTTTTATCTTGCTCCTGCTCCACTCCGCTCAGATCAGGTTGCTAAAAGAAGAACACCGCCCGCCAAATCTCTATCTCTTTAACCCCCTTGCAATTCCTCTTGCCTTTCTTCTTGCTGTCTCTCACTGCGCTCCTCCACCCCTCTCTCTCTCTGTGATGACGAGAGTCTGTTTGGTCTTCATTTGGTGCTTCCACACAGGACATTGTATTATTGTAACATACCTGCCTGTAAGCAGGGTTTTGCAGTCTCGGACGACTGTGTGGTCTACAAGGAGTTGGTGTTTGGCCAATTTATGCTGATGCCCTTCTGTGCCGTGATCATGTATTTATCCATGTGCCCGCTTATCTTAGCTGCTATGATGCCT
>NW_015117531.1:8510-9866 GCF_001443285.1 Poecilia latipinna
TAGTAATTGATTTGTCAATATTTATTAGCCATTGAATGTAAATACATTAAACAGCAGTGACATATGATTTAAGTTTTCAATAGCCAAGAACTAAAACATTTGTGTATTATAAAATCGCTCTCTGAAATCATTTGAAGTCTACTGTAAAATTCATGTTTAGTCAACGTGTGAATTTACTACATCAGGATCAAATAACTTATTATTCATCCATGAGAAATTATAATCATTACGCTTAAAAATTATTTTTCAAACTTTATTAATTTCTACAATATACGTTTTACACAACTACTACGTATTTCCATCTTGGCCAAAGCCCTATCTGGCAACCCAACGGGGTTCAACAGGTTCCACTGTAATAGTGACACTTGCCATCTTCCTTCAATTAAATGAAGTCAAAAATATTCAAGGTGTTAAACGGATACTGAACCAATACAATTACCATTGAAATAAAAATTTATAAACAGGCAATATAAGTAACACGTTTTCCAAAAACTGTCATTGCCCCAAAACATCGGCACCAGTTGTGACAGCTCTGAAACATTCTGGACACCTAACGGCAGCTCTAGTGGAAGCCAGACTCAGCTGTTGCAAAGGTGCCGAAACCAATGGCATCCCTGATCCCNGCTGTGTATTTGATTAATTCAAAGACAGAAGGAGTCGGCTGGATTATTCAGATGAACTTTAGTGAATAAATAGGATAAACGAATCATACATGATATAAAGAACGTGTAGGAATTCAGCTAACATAAGTATTTCTGCGAAAAAAAACTTATTAAATTCTGTCTTCTTCGTCTGTCTTTAAGTTCTTCTACTAGTAATAAAGCATCATGGGATATGTAGTCCATTTGCCGAAGCCAGTGGCAACACTTATGGCTAGCCTCGAAAACAGTGGCACTAATGGCAGGTGTCAGATGAAGTGCCAGTACGAGGTGCCGAGGTCAGCCGAAGTCAGAGACAACACTGGCAGCTAGTCCCGAAAGCAGTGGCACTTGTGGCAGGTGTCAGCGGAAGTGCCAGTAAGAGGTGCCGAGGTCAGCCGAAGTCAGCCGAACACAGGGGCAACTCTGGCAGCTAGTCCCGAAGGCAGTGGCACTTGTGGCAGGTGTCAGCGGAAGTGCCAGTAAGAGGTGCCGAGGTCAGCCGAAGTCAGCCGAACACAGTGGCAACTCTGGCAGCTAGTCCCGAAGGCAGTGGCACTTGTGGCAGGTGTCAGCGGAAGTGCCAGTAAGAGGTGCCGAGGTCAGCCGAAGTCAGCCGAACGCAGTGGCAACTCTGGCAGCTAGTCCCGAAGGCAGTGGCACTTGTGGCAGGTGTCAGCGGAAGTGCCAGTAAGAGGTGCCGAGGTCAGCCGAAGTC
>NW_015117531.1:13009-16770 GCF_001443285.1 Poecilia latipinna
AAAGACGAAAGGAGTCGGCTGGATTATTCAGATGAACTTTAGTGAATAAATAGGATAAACGAATCATACATGATACACAAAACGTGTAGGAATTCAGCTAACATAAGTATTTCTGCGAAAAAAAACTTATTAAATTCTGTCTTCTTCGTCTGTCTTTAGGTTCTTCTACTAGTAATAAAGCATCATGGGATATGTAGTCCATTTGGCGAAGCCAGTGGCAACCATGGTGTCAATGTCTATGGTGGCAACACTGGCAGCTAGCCCCGAAGACAGTGGCTCTTGTGGCGCATAATGACACCTGCCACCGGAAGTGCCATTAGTAGGTGCGGTGTCACGATTTGAGCTCGGCCCTGCTGGAGGACTCAGCGCTCCATGAGGCGTCTACGTATATGATGTCTATGTATTTATGTCTATGGATAACAGGGCTGTGTAGCTACTTCTACTGGCTGGAACAGGCAGCCTGTTGATTAGTTTGAACACTGCTGCCACCTAGTGACCGGAGGCTTATTTATCAGTTAAGAATGAATAAAAACAATTATAAAGTCCTGCTTCTCGCGTCCCACTGTTTGAGAAGTACTGCTTTATGCCTTTTTCTCGCTCTGGTGTGCAATGAAGCGACTTTGTGACAGTTTCGCTGTAGTCCTCGTCAGTAGGCTGTGGGTCAAACTGCAGAGCAGCAGAAAAATAAGAGTGAGGAAGGCGCAGAAACCATATGGTTAATATCACACATTTACCTGTCAAGCGGCAGCATAGGCACAAAACAATGCAGATATTTTTTAGTACACAGTTAAAATAAAAGTAACATCGCCAACTTACTGGAAAAGTGCTCAGAGTAGAATTCTATTCAGAAGCAGGTTGCAAAGAAACCGCAGCAAAGGGGGGTGTATAGTAGGGAGATACCATTAGTGTAAAAAGGGGCTGTGGATCGCGCCACAGCTTGTAGTTACTTGCAGATGGTTCTATGTCAACACATTATGTACAAAGAATCAGTAATATTTACAGATAAGTAAGAAAATGAACAAAAAGGAATCACAATCCACTGTCCTCAACATATTGTGCTTAATTTAAAATATGGTAATAAAATTCTCCCACCCAGAGCTCAGAGAGGAGAGGAGGGTGTCCTGACATACAAGAACGTACAACATGTATATGATGCCCCCGCATTTTGCTTTTAAAAATATTATATCTTCACTGTTTCCTGTGCCCTCACATTTTTGACTATTAGAGAGAGATATCTGGAGAAAAATATAAATTATCGATTAAGACCAAGAAGAAAACACGACTGGAACTTTAGGAGCCAAGAACATTTGAACTTGTGGTCATATAGATGTTGCAGTTTCATCATCAACTAAAGACATTAGTGGCCCTCTTACAAACGGCTTTACAGAAACGGCTCTATCTACACTCAAACTATGATACACTATGATACAAACTTAAAAAGTAAATTTTTTGCAGCGAGTTAAAATTAAACTGTTGCTTGTTGAGTCAATATCCCACATAGTAAATTTTCGTAAACTATTAAGAAAAACATTCTGTCCAAATGACAAATACACCACAAAACCATGAGGTTTGCTCATTCCTTACCTAAAAGCTTTGGCAACAAAGCTCTTAGGTAAGGATACAAAAGCCTTTTGGAGCGAGGTTAAAACTATCAGTAATAGTAAATCCTCTCTCCCTTGCACGGTCAATGGCGCTTCTGGGGCGAATATGATTGTAGATTTTTGGCAACACCACTATAGCAAGTTATTTACCCGTGTATAGAGTGAACCCCTCCAGGTTGACCAGGTTAGCACTGTAGAAACTATCAAAACACACGAGGTCTATCAAGCAATTAAAGAACTGTCTGTAAATAACTCTATAGGAACGGATCTTATTTCAAATGAACATCTCAAATTTTCAAGTTCGAGGGTAGCCCCTCTTCTTGCCTTGTTTCACTGGTTTTATTATGCATGGTTTTATTCTTGATACCTTGATGAATGTTCTTCTATTTCCTGTGATTAAAAACAAAGCTGGTAAAATTGGCAGCTCTGATAATTATAGACCTATTGCCCTAGCAAGTACACTGTCTAAAGTCTTGAACTAATTCTTTTGCCATAATTTGCAAAGATAGCAATGTCTACAGACAATCAATTTGGGTTCAAGTCCAAACATGGTACTGATCTGTGTATATATGGCCTAAAAGAATTAGTGAATAATTATAATAGCAAAAATTCTATGGTTTTTCTGTGTTTTTTAGATGCCACTAAGGTTTTTGATCACGTAAATCATAGAGAACTATTTTTAAAATTGTGCCAAGCTGGTGTGGCCAAATATATAGTAAGATGTTTGTCCTGTTGGTATGCTAATCAAACTATGTTGGTCAAATGGGACAACTGTGTGTCTGCATCCTTCCATGTTAGCAATGGAGTCAGACAAGGAAGCATTTTATCCCCTATATTGTTTAATTTTTATATGAATGAGCTCTCTAAGTAGTTAAACGTGTTGAACTGGCTGCATGGTTGGAGATACAATTATAAATCCTCTTATGTATGCTGATGATCTAGTGGCTTTTAGTCCAAGTCCAGCTGGTCTTCAGAAGCTGTTCAGCATATGGTGGACACAGGATGTCAAATTCACTCCATTAAAAATCATCATTTTGACTGTCGCACTAAAGAGGACAAAAATAGGGTATTTCCAAATTTCAGGCTGTCTGGGATTTTATTGAATGTCTCAAATGAAGTGAAATATCTTGGTCATGTGTTGACAGACCGTCAACACATGACGGTGTTGACGGTCATGTGTTGACGGTGAGGATATTTACCGTCAGGTTCGAATGTTATATGCTCAGACAAAAATCCTTGTCCCTAAGTTTGGATTTTGTTCTGATGAAGTGAAACTGAACTTGTTTAGATCATATTGTGCATCACTGTATACTGCACTTATTTGATGTGAATTGGATGACACACCAAAAATGCAATATCTAGTTACACTGCTTACACTAATGGTGGTCTAAAAACGAAACCAGTAAAAACTTAACTGGAGTAACATGTTGGATCTCCTCAACCTCGTATCGATAAGTACAAAGAACAGTCCGCTGGTTTCGTATCCAGACTGTGATAATGCGTATCTGACCACTTGGTGTTCAGACAGTTTCAACTTTACTCACAGAGAACATTGCGGAGTTCACTAATCATAATAAGAACAATATCTGTCAGAGTATCATCTCTGATCTGAACCCTTTAATGGGCCAGAGGCTTTGGAGCGTCCAGAGCAGCTGTTTGGCTTCTGCTGGATTTTTCTCCTGCCAATGGGAGTGAGTGTGGGATCAGGAAACGATCAGAGTTCTGCCATCTTCTAATCACTTCATTTGGTGAAATCTTACCTGATTTCAAAAACGTTCTCGTTGCAGAGAAAAAGCTAAATGTTTCATTTGATGACTACAGAATGGAAATAAGATTTTCTTTGACAGACAACGAAAAAAATCTAGCGCGACCTTTGTGTAACACAGATGAGAAGGGTATTTTATATATTAGATGAATGGGCCAATAGGTTCGACTATCGGAGCATAGTGGGGTGTTTAAATGACACACAAAGGCAGTTAAATTAATTTAAAAAAAACAACTGGCTTTAGTGACATAAACCATCAAATTAACAAACAGTTGTACAAGACACACAATTATGAAAATAAAATTACACACAATAAAATACAAAAAAAAAATATAATACAAATACTTGGCCAAGTGCTAGTTCTCAGTTTTGAATATTTTGGGTGCACCCTGGTA
>NW_015117532.1:0-6439 GCF_001443285.1 Poecilia latipinna
ATGTATCATTTTAAGGGAAAAATATGTTGTTTCAAAATTTCATGATGTCAACAAATCCCAAAAAAGTTGGGACAAGGCCATTTTTACCACTGTGTGGCATCTCCCCTTCATCTTACAACACTCAGATGTCTGGGGACAGAGGAGACCAGTTTCTCAAGTTTAGAAATAGGAATGCTCTCCCATTCATGTCTAATACAGGCCTCTAACTGTTCAATCGTCTTGGGCCTTCTTTGTCGCACCTTCCTCTTTATGATGCACCAAATGTTCTCTATAGGTGAAAGATCTGGACTGCAGGCTGGACATTTCAGTACCCGGATCCTTTTCCTACGTAGCCATGATGTTGTGATTGCTGCAGAATGTGGTCTGGCATTATCTTGTTGAAAAATGCAGGGTCTTCCCTGAAAGAGATGACGTCTAGATGGGAGCATATGTTGTTCTAGAACCTGAACATAGTTCTCTGCATTAATGGTGCCTTTCCAGACATGCAAGCAGCTCATGCCACAAGCACTCATGCAACCCCATACCATCAGTGATGCAGGCTTCTGAACAGAGCGTTGATAACAACTTGGGTTATCCTTGTCCTCTCTGGTCCGGATGACATGGCGTCCCAGTGTTCCATAAAGAACTTCAAATCATGACTCATCTGACCACAGAACAGAGTTCCATTTTGCCTCACTCCTCACTCACGCACTCACTCCTGGCCCAGTGCAAACGGCTGAGCTTGTCGAGCTTGCTTAGAAATGGCTTCCTCTTTGCACTGTAGAGTTTCAGCTGACAGTGGCAGATGGCACGGTGGATTGTGTTCACTGACGATGCTTTCTGGAAGTATTCCTGAGCCCATGCTGTTATTTCCTTGACAGTGGCATTCCTGTTTGAGGTGCAGTGACTTAAGGGCCCGGAGATCATGAGCATCCAGTAGAGTTTTACGGCCTTGACCCTTACGCACAGCGATTGTTCCAAATTTTCTGAATCTTTTGATGATGTTATGCACAGTTGATGATGATAACTTAAAAGTCTTTGCTTTTTTACGCTGGGTAACACCATTCTGGTATTGCGGCACTATCTGTCTGCGCAACAATGGTGGAATTGGTGACCCTCTCACCATCTTGGCTTCAGAGAGACACTGACACTCTAACAAGCTCTTTTTATACCTAATCATGCTGTCAATTGACCTAATTAGTGTTAATTGGTCTACCAGCTGTTTGTTATATGTTCAATTTCCTTTTTCCAGCCACTTATTGCTACTTGTCCCAACGTTTTTGGGATTTGTAGACACTGTGAAATTTTGAATCAACATATTTTTCCTTTAAAATATTACATTTACTCAGATTAAACTTTTGATCTGCCATCTATGTTCTATTACGAATAAAATATTAGATGTTGGCACCTCCACATCATTGCATTCAGTTTTTATTCACAATTTGTTTAGTGTCCTAACTTTTTTGGAATCCGGTTTGTAGATAGTTTTTCATGTTGTGTGTCACTTGAGTTGCCCATTGACTGTTTGACAGTCTCCTGAGCTTTTACCCCATGCCCCACTAACCCTTGGAGAATGACCCCCTCTGACCCAGCAGGATTGAGCTGGTAATGAAAATTGAGGAAAGGGAATTTAAAGAGAAGAATAAAAAATGCGGTGTTTGATCTGCTATATGGTTTGAGTATAAGTAATATCCTGACTATTTAAGACCCAAAACTGTCCTGATATTTTAACTACATAACTCTAGTCTTGAATTTTCATCTAAATGATTGCTTCTGTACCAAAAATTGGCCTTGCCTTAAAGGGGTGTATATTTTCCAGCTACTTAGTGACAGCTACTTAGTTACTTGATTGTGACTTAATAGCACAATCAAGTAACTATGTTACCTTCAGTTGGTATATAAATGCTATGTATATCAAATATGACTTAAAATAAATTTGACTTTGCAATTCAACATTTTGAATACATACTCTTTAAGAAGCTCCTGCTCTTTCTGAAACTCCACCTTGAGGAAGTTATTGCAGCAATGTTTCTCCATTAAACCTTTAACACTCATTCTCTGGAGCGTTACACTGAGAAGTAGTTCCTCTGCTGAGGTCAGCAGATGCACAGTTGCAGCAGGTGTTTGCTAACTTCTGCTGCCGCTACTCTGGAGGAGCTGAGTGGGGGATTTGCAGGAGAGAGGTGCTCTGTAATGAAGAAACTTGGCTTGAGATTGCAGCTCTGATGAGGTCAGAGCATGCCCCTTACATAACCCAAATGGTTGCCATGAGAGATTAAAGGATTTCTCAAACATACTTGCAAAGAGACAAGGCGACACTCCAGGTATGTTTTTTTTCATGAGGGAATATAACATAATCTAGAGCTCAAAAAAGTTGATTTTACATAACACTGCCCCTTTAATGACATCAAGTCAGTCCTTAGTAGTGTAACAAAGTAGGTTTCATTAACAGTACAGGATTAAATAGATACTTATAATCTATTTCAACTTATTTCTGGAGTCTGAAAGGACCACTGAGTTCCTTGAATTTAGCCTGACAGATTTGGCATAGTTTACATACCTTCTCTCCCTTTTTAGACTTACAACCTTTAGTGATGTCATGTGTTCATTTGACTTGCCTAAACAGGGAGACAACCTAAAGGGAACAAGAAAGACTACAGGAACTAGAACACACTTGCACTGTTTCAGCATGTTTTGGACAGTTGATTGGAGTCTCCTGAGTCTGCCTCCTGCAAATGCTAAACATGTCACAAGATTTTCATCACAGTCCTTGCAAGGCTTGAGCTGTCTAAATGTGGTAGGTCGGGTTTGGTTTCACTGGAATGAGAATTACAGGGGACAGGTCTGGCGTTCCCACCTGATAGTGTTTGTTATGGGCTGAAGGGTTTATTTTGATGGTGAAACCAGACACCGAACACACCGAAAAGCCTTTGAATTGTTTTAGTCAGTCTTGAAAGTATTATTTTCAGCTTCTAGCTGTAATGAAATGGGATAATTTGACCAATTTTTAAAAAGAAGTGTTGACTGACACATAATAGTCGGTAATGTTAAAATCGGCGGCTTGCAGGGTCTGTTTTTGCAGCAGTGGCTCACTGGTTCGGCATTTGAACTGACCTTAGGAGCACCTGGACCTATCAGGTTCCAGCAGAAGTTTTTAAATAAGTCACAGAGAAAAAGAAGGAAAGAGGCAGAGCTGAGCTGAGCAAGATGTGCTCAATGCATAAAAAAAAAAATTGCTCCATATGAAGTTACATTACAGCTTGGAGAGATTACCTCCTCATTGCACCCCCATGTCGGCATCCAGGTGTACTTCATGAGATTCCCTGATGTTTTTATTTCAGACAGTTTGTACGCACATAGCCTCATTCCTGGGAAGATGACTTCGCATTGAGATCGAGGATGTCTGATGGTTGGTGTGTGAGTTTGTCCATTTCTGAGTTTGTCCAGTTAATTATTAATCAATTACTAAACTAGTTGATTATTTCGATAATCAATTTAGCTAAGATTTTGTTCCAATTTACAGGCAAAAGAAAAATGCAGCCAATTAGTGACGATGACAATTAACTATACAAACCAAAGTTTGTGTTTTTGAAATTGTTTTTCTTTTAAAAATGGGAGTTTTAGTGAAGCTTATAAAGATATATTGGCATTGAATAGAAAAGTAAGTGTTTTTTCCCTAAGGTTATTATAAATACTTTTCCTCTGCACGCCTCTGGGCAGCGTCGCCTGTTAGTCTTGACTTCTTACACATTATTTAATAGCTACCAGTAAATGAGTCGTTTCAACGACATTATTTCTCTGAATGCAAGCAGTGCAGTCTCAGTTGGAATATGAAGCCCACTGTCTTCTTTGCTCAGATTTTTGTCTGCGGCTACAAAAGTTTATTTCTGATATTTGTGAAAGACAACTCAAATGAAAAGCTACTAGAGCTCGGGTTCAGTCACATGATTCAGGTATGATTTGCAACTTTTCAGCATCGGTTAATGATTACTACCATTAGGTTATTGATTACTACCATTTAATTTAATCAAAATATGCAAAAATGTAGCTGCAGACAATTATAAAATTTTATAAAAATTATAAAATTTTTATTTTATAAAAATATAAAAATTTTATATTTTTATAATATAAAAATATAATTTTTATAATTTTAAAAATTATATTTTTCTTAAACCAACATAATAGTTTAAGCAAATTAAAATGAAAAAGTTAAAAAAATCCCTTTTTATATTGTAAGAAAAACAAAAAGTTAATATTAATCATATCAAAATCAAAAATAACAATACATTTTAGTTGCTTGTTTTTTACTATTTAACTTTCTTGCAGAGTTCACTAATGTTTTGGGTTGTTTTTTTGTTGTTTGTTTTTTATACATTATTATAACCTACATCAGCATCTTTTCATGTTATCACAAAAAGATAAAAACTGTTATGAAGAAAGCAAAGCGTCTATGAGCCTACTCTGTTGTTGATCTGAATCCCTCGATACGTGTCATATGCTCCTGATTGGTGTTTTGGCCCAGGGAGCTGCATGCTAGACTCTGTCTGTGTTTTATCACATCACATGCTCTTACTGGACCCAGCAACCTGACTTCAACCAGCCGGGTAATGGGGAATCATCTAAATAGCGCACTCGGCTTCAGATTAGCACCCTTTGACACCTGCTCTCCTCACACCTTCTCTCTTGATTTTATTTTGAACCCATTCTCTCTTACTAATTATGTCTTCCAGATGTCTTCCCCGTTGCTAAGCGCATCCAGGGGATCTTGCAAAGTTAGTTTTCCTCTTGCTTTTCTTTTATGTCACAATAATCTCCAATAAACCAGATATTTAAACAATGACACGTTTTCGTGTTCTTCAGCCCATGGACTGTGACTGACTTTCTCCTCTGTCCTCTGCTTCTACACTAATTGGCATGGATGGCTCCTTCACCACTGCTCTGTCAGGTCTGATCAAGTCATCAAGAATCCCTGCTTTGCACCTACAGGACTTTGCTGAGGGTAACCCCGACCGACTTCCAAAAAGGAGACAGCGGCAGAGGAAAGCAAGCTAAAGCTGGCCTGACATCCTCAGCTGCAGTGAACCTTCACCACCCTCTTATTTTCTCTAATAACTCCTGTCTCATATGCCCACTTCACTGCTATGCTATCACATAATGCTATATCAATGTATCAATAATTGACTTGTCTCTTTAAATGTTAGTCTATTGAAAACTCAGTCTGAAGAACATATTCTTCCTTATCAAGTTACCTTAACCCCACCTCTCCTTCATCACTATCAACCAGGCTACTCAACCTACCCACCTGGAGTCTTCCTCCACATCACTGACTCTGTGCCATTTAGGTTTAGATCCCGCCTTTCAGACAGGCGACAGTTCATCTAAGTAAATAATTGCGCCTCCTCCTGACCAACTCCATCCCACGGCGTTTCCCAGGGTTGTGTGCTCGGACCCCTACTTTTCCTGCCCTACTTTCTTCCCGCTGGCCTCATCTTTCATCTGTGCTTCCATTTCTGATAAACCAGATGAGAATACCTACATCTACACCAAATCAATAATATTTTCAATGGGACTTGCTCTGTTTCCTCAAAACAGATCAGAATAATCAGTGACTAACCTTTCACTGGTATGTCTGCTATGGCCACCATCTAGTAGTTTTAAAATAAAATTACTAGATTAAATTAGAAAAACAAATTATGTATCTCATTGATATGTTATTATAGACCAGAGGTTCCCAAACTGTGGGGCGCGCCCCCTAGGGGGGGGCGCCATGTCATTGCAGGGGGGGCGCGGGAAGCCGTCTGGATGAAAAAAACAAAACAAAACATGAACACTGTATGCGCTGGAATTTTACCTTAGAATGGCCAACTCTCTGTTATTCCTATGTCAATTTGATACAGTAGGGGTTTCCACACTTCCCATATTTGTGTCCTCTGTCACTTTTATCAGCAGTTAAAACTGTTTAATCCGTTAACATGTTGTAACCTGTTTTTCCGAGCCGCCTTTAAACGCAACATGAGCGCTACGACGCTCGCGCTGGGTTTACACCTGTGAAGGAGACCTGCTGCTGCTGTGCGGAGCTACGTAGGTTTGTGTTAGAATCACGGCAGCAAACCAGCAAAACGCAAAGAACTTTTCAGTTTTTCCCTCCAAACTAACCGACTGAGTTGAGTAAAGCTGTTGGATGCAGGTAATGTTAGCTAAAAGATGACTAGCTAATATCAATACAGAACATCATGCTTAACAAGTACCTTGTAGGCTACCGATGTTGGTGTCTATTTTCAACTACGTACGTTCATTTTGCCCCCAAAAAAGTCGATACCCCCCCCACCCCCCTCACACGGCGTCGTTTCAACCAGACAGCCATTTGTAATCCATAGGGGGGGGGGGGGGGGTCTAAAAATGGTTTGTAAACCAAAGGGGGGGTGCAGAAAAAAAATTGTGGGCCCCTCTCCACAACTCC
>NW_015117532.1:9208-9572 GCF_001443285.1 Poecilia latipinna
AAAATGTTTGGAAACCACTGGGGGGGCGCAGAAGAAAAAGTTTGGGAACCACTGTCATAGACTGTTCCAATCATTGAATCAATCAATCAAGTTGATTTGTGTAGCACATTTCAGCAACTTGGCAGTTCATGGTGCAGTGATTTTTGAGAATAGGGACAAATCAGGTCTTATGAGCTCAGGTGTCATGGATAAAGCACAAAATTTGAATAAAATATACACAAAATATATTTTTTTCAAATATCTGACTAAACTAACCTGGGTCATGTGAGCACAACAATATATATTTTCCTGGTGTTTGCTGAATATTTTTTTATTTTAAACATTGTAGTAGGTGGCTGGTGTCTTTAAAATCCCTTGTCCATGA
>NW_015117532.1:14398-16762 GCF_001443285.1 Poecilia latipinna
ATTTAAAAAAAAAAATTGCAACTGGGAGCCTGCATCTTAGCATCTTTACATTTCTAAAACATTATTTGTCATATTTGCATACATAAAGTTGAGAAATAACAAAAAAAAATTGGGGAACATTAAAACCCATTTTGTTGGGTAAAATATAATGTCTGTGATTCTCAAGAATCACAGACATTATATTTTGTCAAGCGACATCATCAAATTCATCAGTACACATTAAATATGTTGGTCCATTTATTATGGTTGAAAAGCAACTCTCAGTCTAGTTACAGCATAATGTTTTATGACATTTTTGATATTTTGTGGTAAAAGCATGACGTAGTCAAGACAAGCACACTGCTCTGTGAGTAAAAAGATAAAGAAAACTAGACTAATGTAAGTTTGAAAATCGATTCAAGCTTCAACTTAAAGGCTAGTGGTAAGTCAGTGTTTTCCTCTTGTTCAATAGGAGAGTAAAAACAGTCAAAGTTTATACAGAATTAGGTGAATAAAGCAAAGTGTACAGAGGAAGCAAAGATGATTATGCAAACAGAGCTGGGTGGATCAGGGCTTGTTCTGACTTGGTCAGAAAATCCTCTTGGATTGTCTTTTTGTGTCTTTTCCTTGTTTTCCGTTATGAGTTAGGACTAGGAACTGGAAAAGATAATTAGGCCAAACCAGAAATATTGGAGTATATTGTTTTTATTTAATGGGAATCTAATAAAATAATAAATACTCCTCCTAGAGCTATGTCCTGTTCTACATTACCTACTCAGCATTATTTAAGAAAAAAACAAAAAAAAAAAAAAGACTAAGACTTATTGTAGATTTATAGTTCAACACATTAATCCTTATTTAATGAATCATTTAAGAATTATGGTAAAAGATTTCTGAACTTTTTTTTGGCTCTAGTGGTCTTTATTTGATAGTTAATTGACAGGAAAGTGGGCAATGAGAGAAGGGGGAAGACATGCAGCAAAGGTTGCCAAGGCTGGGAATTGAACCCATGACAGCTGAGTTGAAGACCAAGGCCTCCATATGTGGGCTGTGCCCAACCCATGCGCCACCACAGCACACCCCAGATTTCTGAACTTTCAAATTAGAAAAATAAGATGACTTTTGAAATGTATTGATAGATCCAGTCCAACATAGCAATGTTTAAAAACACTGGCATCTTTTGGTTTTGGGACATCATCTGCATAATAACAAGTTCATATCACCAAAACAAAAAGATTTTGAAGCCAGAATAAAACTAAATCATCTTAATTTTCTTATTTTACATGTTTTTGCCAAATAAATCATTCTGGAGTGGAGATTGAGCAAAAGAAATGCACAGAAAAAGAAGTAAACAAACTGCTTTCCACTGTGTATCTGATCAGCAGGGGAAATGCTTAAAGAACCCAATAACTTTCCAGTTCAGTGAATGCATAAACATAAAAAAACAACCAACCCTGAGCTTCTCTAACAAACTGAATCAGCCTATAAAACTGTTATTGGGCTGGCCCAGTCTGTTGTTCTCCATGACACTGCAGCGTTTTTGTTTTTTGTTGTTTTTTATTACCAGATCCTGCAGGCTGGACTTTTGTTTTACAAAAACACAACTCTGCAGTTAAACACCTCCTGTGGTCAGAGATATAAATGATCACATTAGAGATATTAGTGTTATTTTTGCACCAGAATATGTTCCCCAAAAGCTAAGTATTAATGGGGGCAGCACAGGAACCTGCCAGAGATCCCCAGACTCCCAGGGACTGTTCCAATAAACCCCACCTCCACTGATGATTATATCCAACTGCTTCATTACTTTAATCTGACTCTCTAATCAGCAAGTAAAATTACCAACATTTACATTAACAGCTCACTGGTTGTGTGTGTGTGTGTGTGTGTGTGTGTGTGTGTGTGTGTGTGTGTGAGTGAGTGTGAGTGAGTGTGTGCGCGTGCGTGCGTGCGTGTGTGTGTAGGTGTGTAGGTGTGTGCGCGCGTGTGTGTGCGTGAGAGAGAGACTTCAATGTGCAACTTGACTGGCAATTTAACACATGCATGTTTTTTGATGTAAACCACATGATTGTAGCTCTGGTTTCAGGTTGCTGTCCTTCTGGAAGGTGAACCTCCTTCTAGCTTCAAAGTCTTTTTTCCGAGTCTTGATGTGTTTTCTTCCAGGACTACCCTGTATTTAGCTCCATCCATCTTCCATCAGAAAAACACCCCCACAGTATGATGTCACCATTACCATGCTTTGCGGTGGAAGTGTTGTGTTCAGGGTGAGGTGCGAAATAGGTTTTCTTCCACGAAGGTGGAGTTTCATAAAGAGAAAAAGCTTCTTAAAGAGACAGAGGCCCAATTTAAATTAGAAAGTCACATTTCTTTTCAGTCATATATCAT
>NW_015117533.1:0-2541 GCF_001443285.1 Poecilia latipinna
CCTTAGAGGGCCTCCAGTCGCCCTCTAATGGATGAAAAGGGGAAGCAGCAGGCAGGCAGAAACCCCCCCACAAAGAAAAATAAAAACTGGTTCTCAACATGCTGGAGTAGTTATTTTATGTAAAAGTTTAATAGGACAGAATCCAAGACTACTTAATTTTTATCCAACCAAACTTTAAATTTTTCCACATCTGTTTCTTCTCAACCTGTAAAGCAACAAACATATAAGAAAATAAACACTCATTATTTCAGAAAGACGTCTCAACTCCATATGTGATATTTTATTGGAACATCTTTATTCATAACTAACTGGAAAAGGATTTGCACTTTACCAAATATATGATAACTAATAAAGTAAAAGTGTCTTTTAAAATTATTCACAGAATTTACCCATCCAAACTTTTTCTACAACGTTTTAACAATAACATGGATATTATTTGCTCTTTTGTGAAGGAAACAGAAGATTTTTTTTATTTATTTTGGCCTTTTCTCTGTTCAATTTTGGAAAAGTATTTTCATTGTGAATTTTTCTTCTATTGAACAGCATGTCTCCATTTTTTTTCAACATTTATTGTTTTGCTTCATTGACTATCCAACAGCTAAGAAAACATTTTTATATTATTGGGGCCTGCAATGCAATGCATGGCAGGAACCTACTGTTCTACACCCAACAAGCGATCTCTTTATTATTTATTTTTCTTCCATCACCGTTAGTGTGACCCGTACCGCTCCGTGCACCCCCACAAAAATGGGATCAAAACATTCAGCTTGATCCCAAAAAGGGAGCTATTACTTTTAGTGGGATTCTGAGTTAAAATGATGACATAAATTGAGAAAAACGAGAAAAATCGAGGCTGAGTGTCTCACTGAATCAGTAATCTTTCTCTCTGACACACACAGCACAGTGGAGGGCTTATGTTTTATTGTCAGGGTCCTTCAGACCGACGCTGGGTGTCTCACAAGTATAGAAACTCTTTCTCCATCATCCTTTCTGACAGAGAGAGCCAGACCAGGTGCAGATAATTAATTACCATAGCAACGGGGCCCATACAGAGGCAGTCAGCAGTCTCACTAACAGGCGCAGAGAGAGGTCTCCTAATGCATTGTGGGAAGAATACATATTTCCTGTGACTATTCATATTTTGCTTACATAAAATGATTATTTCTCTGAATTTTTGAGTGTGAATTAAAATCCTTTGTATGAAGATTGATTTTTTTTTTTAAATAAACCATTACCCACTGTCTTCATGTTATCATTTTGGACCGTTAGTGAGAACCACATGTGCGAAGCTTATAGTCATCAGTCTCGGGCTCAATTTCACTGCACATGGCATTCAGCCATGGACCTTACCACAAGGGTTGGGTTTCACTGGCTGATGCCCTAACCCCGCTACCACGTGCATGACCGTCTCACAAACATAAGCCACAGTATGAAACACATGCTACACTAATCGACTCAGAAATACTTTGTAGAGAGTCAGTTGAAACGAAAGACGCCATGTTTACACATAGAAACTAAGCCCCGAGGCTTTGTTTGAGCCATGCACCCACGTGGGATTTTAGGGGGCATTTCTGGGCGGAGCTTGGTAAGGTCCATTGTAGTGTAGTGGTGAACCTGGTTAGCTATAGCACTATGGTGATGGACCTAGCAAGCGTTTCTGTTATTGCACTCTGGTGTTGAACCATGTCAAGCATGTCAGCTTCTGATACTACCAAGGGCAAATCCAGCTGTGTCAGCTGTGGCTAAAATGCTAGGTCCAAAGCAATTGGCACACTTCTGCAGGCCCTATTTAAATTTCTTCAGGAATTTTATAGTTAATCTTATTATATACATATGCATAAACAGTGTTACACTAATAAAAAACACTTCTTTCCATTTTTGGTAATGAGGTCAAATAATATATCAAAACTGTTGTAAATTTCACCAATACTAAATACTACCCTAAATACTTTACCAAAAAATAAGTTAAATACAATACTACCCTAAAGCTATTAAAATTTGCACTTTATGTTATCTTTAATGTATTTATGTAATACTAGGCTGATGTACTGCCTCAATGTTTTGTTGCCACCTGGCAGTCATTATGTCACACTCTATCCTGTTTTTCTAATATGTATTTTGTGTCTCAATCAAGATTATAAACAAACAGAAAAAGACAGATGCATCCTTGAAGGCGTGCCATGTGCATGCTGGAGGAGAGAGAGGGCGGAGGGGTTAGTGAAAGGGTTTTAAGGCACTCCCCCTGCTGGCAGCCCCATGCATAGCATCATAAAACAACATGGAGCGATACACTTTGAAAATATATACAAATACATGAAAACAGAAATTAAAAATACTTCTACAAATAGATGTGCTGTGATTGGTTTTACAGTGTATTACGAGAGAGAGAGAGAGATATTGATGTCTTGTTTACTTAATATGCACAGTGTTGTAATATAATAAAATTTGTATTTTTGTTTTATAAAATAAATGTTTTTTAAATTATTAATATTTGTTGGTCTGTTTCATTTGATTAGGTTTTGATCTGGGTTGGGCTTGTTT